>NC_091821.1:349210391-349375391 GCF_038994185.2 Dermacentor albipictus | reverse complement strand
CGAAAGGAGGCGCACGCTCTTCGTCTGCAGAGGCAATGGCCCCAGGCGACCCAAATTGTTTCTACGATCCAGCTGACGCAATCCTGGAAAACCGGCGCCACTCGATATATCACTTACGCCATACGTTCTTCATTCATCACCCCAGTGCACAGTTACAGCGTCACAGAGCCCTCGCGGTGGCGCGATCACTGTTTTCTTCCCTGACACGGGCACACGCAAACTTATGAGTAAATATTCAGGGATCAACTGAAGGTGTTGGGAGGTTCGAGAACTTGAGCGTCGCCCTTTTGCTCTCGCTTCACCGAACAATATAGTACCGTGTTAGAGCCAGTGATCATGTAAATTCGCCCAAGGGATGGAATGGCTGATTCATCCCATGGACGAGCGCGAAGTGGTGGGACGTAGACTGATTTGCAACGAAATTGCGTCAACAGCAGCTTATCTCTACCACGCCTTTACAAGCGCTACTCCGTGCACTAAACTGAGTATTTTGTCAATTTTTTAAACAACCATTGCGCACGTTTGATGCGCCGACGCCTGCTTCACAGGAAACGCCGATCTCCATTCCCTGCAGTAAGGTCGAGAATAGCCTTTGTGAGCGGCTTGGACCGTTTGGCGCTATTCCTTGTGTGCACAATGGTCCATTAGGCTTTCTATTTCTATCTTCAATCTTTCTTAATCCTTGTTTGCATCCTTTACTTGACGAAAGCGAGACCCACTGTATGGACGCTTCATCTGAATCAGGTCTCACCAAATGAGCTCCTTCTTAGGCCCCCTGAACTTTGTTGAGAGAGAGAGAGAGAAATTGTTTTTATTTAAACGCAGAGGGGTTAGCCAGCCTGCATTTGCCTAGGTGCTACTCTGCAGGGATGAGACAGAGGGGGGAAAAGGCCGTAGAAGAGGGCGCGCAGCAGAAGAAAAAAAAATGTAGGTCTTATGATCTTATCGGCAGCAGACTAGGTGTCTTAGGTGATTAAGGTAGGCAGACCTTAATCAAGAAACTGGTGATAGAGAGTCTCCAGGTGTCATGGTAAACATTGTGGTCGCTTTGATTGGTGTTCTATGCTAGTGCTGTACAAAAAAGCGTGCTTACCTTTAGGTGTTCATGTTTATTTTTTAAGTTTGAGTTATATTTCATGTTTCAACTATAATCATTGTATTTATAGTTGTATTGTGAGCGTTAGTGCTGTACTTTACATGCCCGAGTTTGTGTCGCGCAATCCCTGCCTCCCACCCATATGTAATACCCTCGCATGAGGGCCCTAAGGGATATTGTAAATAAATAGCATATAAGTAAAATAAAGATCAGCTGCTATTCCGTACCGTGAGTACATAGCACTCCACCGAAGCTGAAAGATATCCCATTGAGTGAAAAATGCTTTTACAAAGCTTCTTTGATCATGCATGGCTTTTCCAGACTGCCTCATCCGCCTTTTCATTACCTATTATGCCGCAATGTCCCGAAAGACACTGAAATGCTATTACATCTCCAGCGTTAGATGCCAAGTGGTGTAGGTACGCTATGTACTGGGCAAAATGTAGTTCTGATCTAGTGTTTTTTGTGCACAAGCTTTTGAGCTGGTTCTGAGCCCGTGAAAATTGTCCATTGTTTTAGAAGTTGCCGTAGTATGTATTTCATCGTCAGTTTCATCGCATACCGCTCGGCCAATGTTGATGGCATTAGCCTCTCTAAATGTCGTGGGAGTGTCCGGTATGTGGAAAGAATTAGTATACTACAGGAAGAGCTGTGCTGGGTAGAAGAGCCTGAAGTAAATGCGTGCCTTTTAGAGGGATATTTCCCGCTCATTTATGCCAGTTCTGCTTGTATAATAGCTGCTTGAGGCTTGATATTTTTAGAGGCTATTCCAGAGGAGGCATCATCCACGAAAAGAATCGTAGTGACATCATATAGGGCGTTTGTTTGGAGATTGATGAATTTCACCAACAGCTTGTCCGAATCAGGCATTATTTCGCATTTTGATATAATCCAAGCAATATTCTTGTTTTTACCATCCGCCTTATATGTATGCGGGTCGTTTGCTGAACTTGTAACAGGTCAAGACTTAAACAGTGTTAAACAGTGGGCCTAAGCTACCGTTCCTCCACAGGACCACATTTTCGGAAGACCAAGACAGACACGCATGTAATTGTTACATGCTGCTTCAGACTAAAATGAAATGCTTGGAAGTTGGTAATGCTTTTTGAATCCTTTATGCGGATGTGCAGGACCTCGCTTCCAGATCTCATCGCTAAAAACTATGAAAGAAGACATAAAAGCCTTCGCATCGTAGCGCTCTTCTTATCTCTCTAGACAAGCATGCTGGAGACTGCACAGTACATCGAAGGGCAAGTAGTATTTTCAGTACCCTTACAATAAAAACGATGAGACACGCTGAGGATACAACGTCACTGCTGGTGCTCCGGTAAGCTTCGAACGCGTTGATATTTAGGATGGTGACGTGTGGCTGGGAAACGCTTTATTCTCTCAAACTAGCCTCCTGCATCAAACCGGAAAGCCGAAATAGACAGGAAAACATAAAAAGAGTGAAGAGAACGTGTCTCTACAGCAGTGAGAAGATTGAGGGTGGCCGTCGTGCCCTTTTATCCCTCCTGTAGCTCGAAGCGGCCCGATCGCTTCGCAAACTGGAGTGCGCAGGCTGTCATTCACAGCGTTCGAGTCCGCCACCTTTTGAAACCGTGATAGGCTTATGCGGTGTCTCCGAGGCTGGTACAACTATGGCCTGAGAAAGACAAGAATAAAGACGGATGACTGGTCTTAAGAGAGTTTGTTCGTGTGGTGGTTAACGCTTCAGTGTGTCTTTTAGAGAGCTACGTCACTTTCAAATTGACAGCCGCAGAAAAGAATACGCGAGTTGCAAGCAGAATAAAGAGGATCCTCGAGTTCGACGTCAACATTTTAGAGTTTAGAAAAAGATAAATGTATTTTTGATGTATTAGGCAGTCTGTATTCAATTCTTTGGTAGCGAGACAGAGGCTGCGGTAAAGAAACGCAGCAGGAGAGGAGAAAGCTTGTTTTCAGTGACAGGCGTGAAAGATGGCGTTCCAGAACAGTGAATACCCTTTTCTCCTGAGCAGCTGATAACCGCTTTCAAAGAGCAACATAAACAAATGGTTTCTCTATCATTCTTGTTGAACGACTGAAATATTACCATCTTTTTTTTTTTCTTGTATAAAAGATTTATCAATCAGCCGTGCGGAAGTGAGGTAGAAAATGCACTCTCTTTTAGATGAATGATAACAACCGTTCCGGTTAGCTAGCATAATATCTGGTCTCACAAGCTTTCTTTTCTTTCACTTTTTATGGAGTGGAAAGGGGGGGTTGAGTACTTTGAGTTGTAAATTGCTCTTTGAGAAGCAAGCTACGCAGTAGGTATAGCTGAGCCTGAATGTATGGTATAGCTGGCTGTGGCAACGAGCCTCGACCTGCAAGGCCGATCGTTCTGGTTTTCCGCCGCTATGATATATATCGATATTGCCCTGCTGTCACGGTGCGGCATCTACTCACGCACACTTGACACCATGAACCGACAACAGCAATTATACAAGGGTTTCTCCTTTTTATTTGTTTATTTTTACTAACAAGAAATGAAGGGTATACGGTGCCAAATACTCCTCCTGTTATTAACTTATAGATATTTCGTAGGGAAAACAACTAGGAACACTAGGACCACTATACTATGGTTCACCATTTTGCCTTTTGCATTCCGTAGTGGTTCTTCTTGTTCTTTTTTGTTTTTGTTGTTGTCTAGCCCATTTAACGCTCATAACTAAAGCTGTAGTGGGGCGCATCACAGCATTGTATTCCAGTGGATACGAAACACTGCAACCTACCTGGAAAATGTACATCTTGTGCAGCAGACGAAGAAAATATGATTACCGCACTCTTTATAACTACATCAGGTATAGGGTTTCTTATAGAGAGACGCAAATGTACGTTTAATATAAGAACATCATTAGATAGGACTGATAAGACTTATTTAGCATATTGATTCCCTTGATGAATTCTATAGGATCGATATAGTTAAAGAGCACCTAGAACCACTTATCCACCATCAGTGAGTGGACAGCACCTAGACAAAGAAGTTTTCATACTGCGTTGGCCATGCTAAAAACATAAATTGTGGCTGTGAGGATGTAGAACGTCTTTTAGAGTGCCGCAAATTTGTTAACATTACCAGGAAGCCGACTTGTGTTCAAAGTGACAAAATTTGACCGCAGAACAATGAATCGAAAGTCTTGGTACCGTAACGAACAGCTACTGTTCATCATGATGCATTTGCTGCCCTTAAAAACTTTCTATAGGGCAGTAATATTGTAGATAATAGTAGAATAAAAAGTACATATACATTTTTACCAGTTGAAATTGCATTATAGGTACGCACCATGAATGTATGTTTCCAAGCATTTTCCTTCTCAACAGTGATTTGCGGGAATTTTTCTCCCTTGTGACGTTTTGAGTGTCTGCACTGCAACTATAGTGTTTGTGTTCATCGGTGGTAACATTTCGTGCTTATAGACTATCGTAAATAAGTTTTATAAGGTATTTCTTTTGTTATTGTGATGTTGCTTAACATGCACAGCACTTTTGTTTCTCACATGAAGCTGAATGGCCGGCACTATATCTCGGTGCGAACGTTTCCTTATTTTTGTCCCCTCCCCTTCTACTCCTTGTTTTTCGTTTGCCCATGCCGATTGGTTGGTTGAACATATAGTGCCACTGCGAAGATGCCATCGCTATCACTTTAAATGAGTACAACATATTTATATTTGTGCCGCACGACGCCAACAACGACACAAACGCTTGGCGTTCGTATTCTCGCATACAGTCCCTTCAAATTAATGTAAGAGTGAGCTAATGAAAACTGCGCTAGGTACGCAAGCGAGACTTGCACAGTTGGTTTACGCACATTGACGGACATCATTTTCACGAACAAGCGTTGCTAGTGCGAACACAAAAAATCATGAACCATTCCACTCTTTGAAGGCAGATGATTAGTGAAGCTGTGTAACGCATGACAAAAAGGTGGCACGGAATGTTGAAAAAAGGTATGAACACACTAATTGTCTCGATCGGTGGTCATCATAAAGAAAGGTACGCAAACACATGTATTTTTATACATTCGCGTTCATTCATGTTATACATTCGTTATACATATTCGTTGTATACATTCGCGCTTCCACTTCGCGGTAAATTGAGGCAAAGAATTTGAGACCGAAATCACTGCAGCGACTGGCAGTGTGCCAGTGCCGTCAGCGCCTTCCCAGACGGAGGGGTAGAAAGGGAACGCTGGCATGATGAACGCCATCGGAGCCAGCTGTGGAAGAAGACGACGACGATAGGCGGAAGCAGTGGCATATGGCAGTGGCACGAACGCGAAGGGCAGTATGGGAACGCTGGCGTAATGACCGGCAACGGAGCCAGTTGAGAAAGACGACGACGAGGACGACGAACGCGCGAGAAGTACCACGTGCGCGTTCGCGCGGTTACGCCGAGGGGCGGCAACGAGCCAGCTCTGGAAGAAGACGACGACGAACGCAAGAGAAGTTGCCATTGCTGATGATAGTTTTTGCTTGCAAACATCAAAACTTCACTGAACCCTGGCCATTAACAGCTTCGCTGAAATTACCAACATTTGTTAACGTCACTTTTTTAATTTCTCGATTATCAGGCAAGTTTATACTACAGATTTTAACATGATCTCGTATTCGAACTCAGTTTGTATTTTACTACAGCATTTTTATTCCAATATATTTGCAATAGGATTTTACACTCGGCCAGCCAATTTCGCATTCAGAGAAGCTAGGCTAGACACAAAGACGCGAAGGCTAGCCTATAGCGTTGTTAAATGTGCTGACGCTTTAGAGCCACCGTAAAAGAGCGGTACCAGCGCGTCTAATGAGCAAGCTTGCCGTCCATCTACCTTCAAAGTATCCTCGCGGTTCCCTCCACAAAAGAAACGTGCTTGCATGTTTTAAAGTGAACAGCTTTCTTTAGCTTTTTCGGGCGTTGTCGGGGTAAGTACGACGATGGTGAGCGGGCAGCGGTCGTACTTGGGCGAGGGCAACCGAGGAAACGTTCCCCAGGAAAGAGCGCGTGCTTAACGACTAGCCGGGAGGGTCCTGCTGAAGG
This sequence comes from Dermacentor albipictus, assembly GCF_038994185.2. NCBI lineage: Eukaryota > Metazoa > Arthropoda > Arachnida > Ixodida > Ixodidae > Dermacentor > Dermacentor albipictus. Next base: position 349,369,240 of record NC_091821.1, on the reverse strand, counting down.
AGAGAGGGAGGCGGTCGCTTGCTCGTTCGTCGCGGAATGGAGCCGAAGGGCGTGTGCTCTCGCGTATACGTGTAGAAAAAGACTAATAACCGGGCGCAGGCGAGCATTGCGAAAAAAGGAGTGGAAACTAAGGGTAGGTCATTGTCTGGTTTCTTCGCTTCTCGTTAGTTTTGGACATTTCAGGCCGAAAACCTCCGTGCGGATTCTTAAATCTCTCCATCCGACCCAGTGCACGTCCAGATCCACCACCCACCCGTTCCTAAAATCAGAGTGTTAGGATTGTGGATACAGCAAAACACGCACAACCAAGAAGCCATAGCACGACTCCAAACTACAGCTGGGCAATTACAGAACCTTCTCAGGAGGGTCTCCAACCGACGGCACGGAGTTAAGGAGAAAGATGCCTGCAGGCTAATCCAGGCTTTCTTTCTGAGCCGAGTGGCGTATGTGTGCCCTTACCTGCATCTCAGGAAGAGGGATTTGGAACGGATTAACGGTCTAATCCGAACGTTATTCAAACAGGCTCTTGGGCTACCAAAATGGACTAATACAGAGGCACTCTTGAGTCTAGGGGTTGCATAATAACGTTGAGGAAGTCATAGAGGCCCACAAATGGGCTCAAACAGTTCGATTATCCAGCACACATGCGGGACAGCGGATCCTCGACCCCTTAGGGTATCGCCCAGCCTTAGACATCCCGCAACGACAGCGAATACCTAACACTATCCGGACCAAGATCATTATCCCCCCGCCTCCGAAAAACATGAGCACTGAAAACAGCGGTAGACGCAAAGCTAGGGCAGCGGCACTCTGGCAATGCTACAAAAACCAACCCACCATATACGTGGATGCTGCTCGCACCAGTGATGGTCGACACACCATAGCCGTCACGAATTGCGACGGGCACACCATCAGCTGTGCGACGGTAAACACATCTTCCATTGTGGAGGCGGAAGAGGCCGCCATCGCCATGGGCACCTCCATTCCGGGCACCAAGGTTATTATATCCGACTCGAAAACAGCGATTCGTAACTACACCTCAGGTTTCATTTCCCCTCGAGCATTCAGAATAATTAACAAAAACCTCAATCAACTGAAGTTGGTGTGGGTACCCTCTCATGCGGGCAATCCTGGCAATGAGGCCGCCCACCTAGCCGCCCGAGCAGCTAGTAACCGGGAGGTGGGCTTGCCCGACGGGGTTGACCGACATGAAGGTATCCACACCTACAACGAAATGACCGTTTATTACCGCGAATCCAGGCGAATATATCCATCCCCGCACGAGACATTGACAAGAATACAGGCCACTAACCTCAGGAGAGTACAGACTAGATCTGTACTTAGTCCAAAAAGGCTAGCTGCAATGACCGGTGGTGAATATCCACCAAACTGCAAACATTGTAGCTGTCCCCTTGCGGACCAAGATCACATATTGTGGGGATGCCAAAAGAACCCTCCCCCGAGAGAACTCTTTAGGCGAGCTCCCTCACATGACGAGTGGGAGAAAAAAACGAAAACTTCCAACCCGCAAGACCAGATACGGTTGGCGGAATGGGCTGATAGCGTCGCGGCAAAGCAGACGCCACGCTAGCCCACACCGCTGGGAAAGAAAGCTCCACTAAAACTTGACAATAAAAGTTTTCTCTCTCTCTCGCTCTCCGTGCGGATTCGTGTCCTTCATCGCTTCGCACACCGGGCGGCGAGGACTCACTCTTGTCAACAAAAGTGGAGTTGGCGTTGACGAGGTGTCATGAAATAAATCGCGTACCAGTTAGCCCAGCGCCGTGGTTGAAGGCTATACAATCATCATGTCGCAGAAGCTACCATATTTCCCATTCTAATTCAGCGCTTGTTTTGGAGGCCCTGGGGAGCCCGCTTTCTTCTATTCTCTCGTCGAGTGCAGGTGGGCTAAGCTTTAGCCAGCATGGTCATAGTGTGTGTGTGTTTGTGTGTGTGTGTGCGCGCGCGCGCGCGCGCGTGTGTGCGTGCGTGCGTGTGTGTGCGTGCGTGCGTGCGTGCGTGCGTGTGTGTGTGTGTGTGTGTGTGTGTGTGTGTGTGTGTGTGTGTGTGTGTGTGTGTGTGTGTGTGTGTGTGTGTGTGTGTGTGTGTGTGTGTGTGTGTTTACATTTCAGTGGTGTCTAGTGCCATCAGGCCGCCATGTCAAGTTTCGGTGATTGAAATTGTCAACGTACAAAGCCACGCTCCACTTGGCGAAAGTTTCGAAGTGGTTGCTATAAAGTGTAACTTAACTACTGGCAAGTTCCTGAAGCGAAACCTCCGTGAAGAAAAGAAAGACGATGACCGAGGCTTGGGGTGCGAGAAGAGAAGAAGAAAAAGTTCATTAAAATTGCGGACTAAACAGGCTGTCTCACTCTTATTCCCTTACATTTTTGGCGCAGCCGTTACAACGTGAAGCTGATCTGGGTCCAGATTGGAACCGGCCGACACCATGATGGACGCGGATATCCAAAGTTACGGGATCGACGGTGAAGAGGTAGTCAGCTTGGAACCTGGAGCCACTCAACGGAGTTGCTTACCTGGGTCGCGACCAAGTCGGGTACAACTGTGGCCGGACTCCTTGAGCAAGGTACTATGCAGATTTCTTTCAACATGGAAAAGTACTTTACGTTCTTCCAACCAGTTCAACTAAGAGGTGCTATTGAACACCAACCAAACATCACCGCATTAATTCTGCAGCTCATCCAGACTCAACACGAACAGTTAGAAAACAGCTTATGTCTACTATGGTACAAGCGAAGCAGCGTAAGAACTAGCAGTGAGGCGACGCCGTAAAACCAGACATGTTCGATGAAACATCAGCAGTTCCTACCTCGTGGCTCGACTTTTACGAGTTCGCTTGTGTGCATAACCAGTGGGTGACTGATGAAGACAAGGTATTTAACTTACGCTTCTTTCTGTATGGCACTGCAAGGAAGTGGTTCGACATTCGGTTTGTGGAACACGTTAGGGACGAGTGGTCTGAATGGAAAAGCCTGTTGTCCTGTTTTTCCTTAAATGTATTACATCAGTGGGATAAATCAATTGCACATAACCGCACTAGCGGCAGTCTCCGTGACTACTATTTTGAAAAAAGGAGACTACTTCCACTCGCCAATCCTAATTTACCACAAACATCAGTCATGCCCGTTCTGTTGCTTGGTATGAGTAAAGAGTGTCAAACACAATTGCAAGCTCGGCAGGTCAAGACTGCAGAAGACATTCTTTACTGTCCAAAAGACATTGTTGTAGAAACCACATGATGCGGTAGTGAGCGTGGAAGTATCGCCACCAGACAGCCAAACAGCTATCATGCAACTCCACCAAATGCACTACATAGGTCGAAACTACCTGAAACCTGAAAAATATGCCACTCCATGTCTGATAAAGAACAACATTCATCGTGCGGGATTGAAAATAAATAAAAAGGAGGTAGATGTTCTTGTGGATACAGGCGCATCCACGTGCGTGATAAACACAAGTTTGGTAGAGAGAAGCCAAATTCGCAAAGACAAGAGGGCGTAGTTATAACGGAAAAGCAAGGCTGCTAGAGAACTGGGCAACAATTCCAATTGAACTTAATGTGCCACTATCCCTATTGAAGCAATAGTATTGAACGACGTAGATTTCCTGTTGATATTGTCAAAACTAGATATGAAGCTTTTGAAGGTCAGCATCTCATGGCAAGACGAAATGACTATCGGTCACGCGCGAGATGAAGATAACAGTGGAACAAGCAGAAATCTCCGAGTTGTGAAAACGTCGTGAGTGGATGTTCCCAGTACTTGCCCAGAACTGGTATGCATTGGGCCTTACCCTCCTGCCACGTCGTTTATTGAAGTGCCATTTCGGTTAAGAGGCACAGCTGTCGTCCGTAAGAAACCTTACCGACTATCACACGAAAAAAAAAGATGTGGTTGGAAACGGAAATACAGCAGATGCTTGGCAGCGGGAACTTAAGGACCCTCAACGTCGGCATATGCTTCTCCCGTTACAATAGTGCCAAAGGAAGATGGAACATTCAGACTTTGTACTGATTATCGTATGATTAATAAACAAACAGACCTGTTTCCGTTTCCTATACCCCACATTGGTGACATTATTATTTAAACAGGGGGATGTCACTGGTTTTCAAGAACTGTCCGTTGTAATGGGTATTGGCAGATAGCACTCCAGGAAGATTACAAAAACTGAACCGCCTTTGTGGCCCCATTTGATATATATGAATATATTTGATATATATGAATACTGGAAAAATTCAGAGGCATGGTTCCAGAACCTCTGGATGGTAAATGCTGCAATGTATACGTTGACGACGTTATTGTCTACTCTCGAACAAAAGATGAACTTGAGCTGCATTTATCGCAAGTTTTGAGTGCTTTGGCAAAAGAAAAGTTGAAGATCAATTTAAGAAAGAGTGAATTTTTCAAGAGATCAGTGCTTTTCTAGAAAGGAGATTTGACGGTCTACAAAAAGTACGAAGGAAGAGTCAGTGCAGAGGATTAAACTGACGAAACCTTGAGGGTTTCATTGAGGGTTTTCCTTGGTCTAGCTGGACATCTCAGGGCCTTCATCAAGGACTTTGCCACGAAAACAAGGTATTTGACAGCACTGACCCAAAAATTCACCCCGTTCATTTGGAGTATGGAATGCGAAGAAATTTATCAAGAACTAGTGAAGACAATGTCGTCGGATCCTGTCTTAACACTCCCAGACTTCAATAAACCTTTTGAATTGTGTACTCACACAACCCTTTATGATACCTGTGCATTCCTCTATCAGTGAGACGCCAATAAACCAACTGGACGCCAGCTGAATTTGATTGGATATTACTCATACACCTTCAGCAAATCGGAAATAAACTACAATACCGCGGAAAAAGAGGCATTGGCCATCATCACGGCATTGCGGTACTTTCGCCCTTACTTCGAAGGTCAACACTTCAACTTGTCTACGGACAACCAAGCTTTATTTGCTGAATATTACTCAACGGAAGGGAAGGATTGCTCGTTGGGTCAGCGGAATCCAGCCGTTCGCCTTCGACGTCGTTCACCATCCTAGAAATGAGCTCCCCGACGCGGACGCTTTATCAACATTGCACATTTTGTAGACTGAACTAACTGAAAACTGAAAGAACTGAAAATTAGCATGTTGAAGGTATTTAGGAAGACAAAGAAGAGATTGTATTGAAGGATGGAAAGTTCAAGGTACCAGAAACAAGTGGCCAGAAATTTTTGAAGCATTATTGCCACAGCCCGACTCGGGAGGGCACGACGGCTTTTGAAGGACATATATGAAAGTGCTCCAATGGTTCACGTGGAAAATATGAAAAATTATGTACACGATTACGTAAAGACTTGTCATGATTGCCATGTGAGAAAATCAAAATATAGGCCTAAAGGAAAAGAAATGACCATACCTGTGTAGTCCAGTATGCCAGTTGAAGTTGTGCACTGACTTTACAAAGAAAGGGCAAGGAGTGCGTAAGACGCAATCTTTTCTGGTTGCTATTGGCCAATGTACACGAATGGCAGCTTCAAAACCAGGAAACGAAGGCTCCAACGCTGTCATTTCGCTTATGTAACGGTAAATGTTTAACAATACTAAAGTCATTGTCACCGACAACGGTCCAGCATTCAGAAGCGAAAAGGTAAGAGCTTGGGCAGAGGAAAAGGGCATCCCCCTGCGATTCACTACACCATACCATCCTGAGGGTAACACTCTGACCATAACATAGCATTATGTCCAAACTTCCCTGGCGTATAGAAATGCGCTCTGGAAGCTGCTGTCCAGCATCACAACAGTTCCTATACGGCTGGCCTTGGGTGCATACCTCATTTTGTTGCCTGTGGAACCAGCTCATGGCTACCGGCGGGTCATCTCCTGGGAGTAGCGGGCAAGGTAATTCTACAAGAACATGCCAAGACAAAAGAACAACAGCATCAGTACTCGCCATCAATGATTGATTGATTGATTGATTGATTGATTGATTGATTGATTGATTGATTGATTGATTGATTGATTGATTGATTGATTGATTGATTGATTGATTGATTGATTGATTGATTGAAAACATCTTTATTTGCAAGATATTCGTGGAACTCGTGGGTGGGCCGCCTATTCCGGTAGCCCACTGGTTACTGCTGCTGCGCTGGCCCTCCCCACCAGCCAGTGCTGACGGTCAGGATCATTGCTGAGCAGAATAGCCTCCCACTGCTCTTTTGAGGGATTTGGAATGGGGTCAACTATGGGATTAAATTGACAAGCCCACCCCATGTGGTAGAGGTTAGCTACTACTCCACAGTGTGGGCATTGCGGGGAGTATAGGGTAGGGTACCACTGGTGTAACTTAGCTGGCGTTGGGTATGTATTAGTTTGTAGTCTCCTAAAAGTGTTCTCTTCCAATTTATTGAGATATTTATGGGGTGTTGGGTACTCTTTCCTGGCTGTTCTGTATGGTGCGAGATTGTCAGCATACACTGCTAAAGCACTTAGGTCCCAGCACTCTTCACGGTAATCAGGGGGAGACGCCCGGTATAGAAGAGCTCGGGCATGCCTGTGAGCGGCTTCGTTTCCTCCTCAATGAAGAAATGTTACAACTCAAAACATAGGTATAAAATTCTAGACATCAAACCAGGATACTTAGTCCTTGTACGCAAAGGACTGGACGGCTGGAAGTCTCCATTCACCTGCCTCTACATGGTGATCAAAACAATGAAGCAACTTGGCGTTCTGAAGGCCATTTATTACGAAGCACCAGGGGAGAAGATTGAGTCCAGCGCAATCGGCAACGTGATTCCATATTACCTCAGGAGGTAAGAAAATCAAAGCCGCGGCGAGTTTAAAGTGCCTGAAGTGGAACCTCCGTGAAGACTTGGGGTACGAAAGGAAAAGAAGAAAATGTTCATTAAATTGGCGGACTAAGCAGGCCGTCTCACTCTTATTTCCTTACAACTACTTGCCGCGTTCTCGGGAAATCGAGTCTGCACAGCACAATTACTGCGTCGGTAGAGACCCAACAAAGAAATAAGATAACTTTTCTCCCTATACTGCTTTAAAAGCGATGATTTTTTTTCTGCGTACCCACCAAGATATCCATGAAAATACTAGTCAAGATATCTTAGAAACCTTAAAGCCATTTTTTGTCTGGACTATTGTGAATGGTCGAGTTACCAGGACTATCCTCTTTGTCATTTTTAATCATAAACAGCTTAAATCCTGTGTGACATGAATATGTGACGCAAGTCAGAGCTACCGCTGTGAGCAACAAACAATGGAAATTATACACACCATCACCATCAGAAATGTCACACAAACTTGATGAAATAAAATGACACATGGATTTTTATGCTCACATAGCGACACTAATTGAAGTTCCACATAATTTACATCAAGGCACACTTTATTGGCTAAATTTGAACCCTGTGTTCTTTTTCCGCTTCTCACGGCGTGAAAAAAAAAACGGGGAAAGACAGCATTTTCCTAAAATTCTCTTCTTTTTTTCCAAGCCCTCTCATCTCTCCTTTCGGATAGCCCATTTGCGAGGAGAGAGAGAGAGAGAGGGGGGGGAGGGGTCGGCTGCTCGCTCGCTCGTCCGTCTGTTCGTTCGTTGGGGCTATTCCATTACATTCATAATAATCGTCGATGGTTTCTGCATCATTCTTCACGCTCGTATGCTCGATGTCGGCTTCGGTTCCAGAATTCTGCTGACAAACGGCACTGGCAAATTGCGCTGACGAATAGTGACGATTGCACGACGACCATGGAATTATGGTGACTGCCTGATGACGATGGCTTGAGGACGACATAATTAAATGATGGCGTAACAACGATGCAATGACGACCATGACATATTGAGGAAGACATGACGACGCTAGAATGACGATGATCAGATGACGGTGACCAGAGGACGACGACGGCACAATGACAACGAGAGGGACGATGGCATGGTCACAGAAGAATGACGACGATGGAAGTGACGACATCGGCATTACCACGGAGGAGTGTTTGTGTTAGAACTCGTGTCCGCGCTTACGCATATTAGTTGCCACGCCGGCTGCCTCGGTTGAAACTATATCCAGCACTGGATTGCACAGTACCCGAGACCGGCCAAGTAAGCTAGGCCTCAGCAAGCAGAAGCGGCGAGGGGGGAGGGGGAGACAAGAGGCAAAAAACGTTTCAAGTTTTTAAAAGGTCCAGACCGCAGCCTATATCGCGTACTTTGTCTATCAATAACTCATCATTTTAACCTACTCTGTAGTGTGTTTACAAACCAAAAGAACCTAGGAAGCAAACGCAGTGGTGGCAATTGCTGATAGTCCCACAATTTAATTCACCAACAGAGTTCAAAATGTTGAGGGCGTCAACGTACTGAATCGGCTTATATTCTGGCACCCGGTAAAATTTAGGACGATGATTGCATAAATCTAATATTTTCTCCTTTTGGACAATTGGGATCTCTCCCTTCTCAGCATGTACAACTATGGCGTCGGCGCACGGCAAATTATTTTGCCGTACCAGTAACCCAGTTCATTTAGTGTCATTTGTGCACTAGCTACAGTGTCGCTTTTGGAAAATCACTGTTGCGCAGCCTGGGAGAACGCTCCATTATTTGTAGAAGTCCCGCCAACGTCAACTGGCATGACCATCGCGACCCCATGAAAGCCGCCATTTGGCGATAAGAGGATTAGGGAGCTAATCTCTCGATTGATGCTCACTGACGTCTGCCTTCGTGGAAAGAGGCGGCCGTTCATTCAAGCTTGCTTTCGAACCTGTCTGAGCGGGTCAAAAAAAGGATTAGCAGACTTCCAAGGACAGCAAGAAATTCTCAGCTAATTGATCTTGCTTGACAAGAGCTGACTCTTTGGTCTTTCAACCCGTGACAATCTTCTTTTTCCAAGAAAAGAATGGACAGTTCTTGAGCGCAAGAAACTTTTTTAAGTTGTGCAAACTATAACATAAGCATAGACACACTCGCCTGCACAAACTGCACAAAGCACAGCACACAGGGTCCCTTCGGTTACATTTAGAAATTTTGTTTCTTTCTCAGTTGTTGAACCTAGCTGAAATTGTAGAGGAGAGAGTGGGGCGTATTCTTCTTGATTTGTTTGGGCAAGTGTCATATCTTGTAAAGCAAGTGGCAGCGCGGCTTTATTACGTGTGCTATGACAATGTCCTAGCAAGGCCAATCTCCGGAAACATTCGAGGTAAATAATTTCCCCTTTGTTTTCCTTGGCTTTAATATCTGCTACTTTCATGCGTTTGCGACTAACGAAAATCGGGCCCCTTGGTTCCCCTTCTTCTCGTTCATTCTTTTATTGCATATTGAGGGTCTCGACTCCGGCAGGTTTGATGCCTTCAGGTAGCATGCGATTGTTTACTGATTAGCTGTGTGCTTCCGAAGTTTACGTACTCGTTACGCCAGCGGTCAAAAGCGTATTCAACATCTGCTGTCATGGCCATGAGTGGCGCTGTTTATAACACCCGTGCTCAGATCTTGTGCACATGCATAAATTCCGAAGAATGTGATCGGGATAACCATAGTAAACTTATTTTTATTTTTCTAAACGCACTGACAATGACTGAGTGCGTCTCCTTCGTCTTCATTAGTCTTCTTCTAGCGCTCGGCTTCTCGTGTTTACTGGATAGCGCTCATGGTATATTGTTTTCTTCAAGGACAGTGTGAGGTCAATTCTATCACTCATCATGACTCCTTCACGTAAAGTAGACACAGTTGCTTAAAATACGGAGTATAGATGGGTTCGAAGTTGCGCATGCCATCGGCCAATAATTAGGGTTGCTCAAACATAAGTTTTTGACAATTCTAATGAATCCAGCAGTACGAAGCTAAACGGTTGTAGAGACCACTGGCCAAGTGCGGATTCTTAAGAGAACGAAAAAGCGTCGAATCTTTAAACTTCACCACCAGGAGGCGCAACTTACCCAAACGAATATGACTCACACTTCTGCTATTACCTGCGAATGTTCGCTTCAACAGTCTAATGCTTTCTGCGCCTTATACCTCACCAGCTATCGCGTCACAGCTTTAAGGGTGAGACTACTGTATTTTTTTATTTCAAATTTAATTTCTGTCAAAGAAGCTATTCAGCACCTCACCTGATGTCTTCGTTTTTCGGAAACAAAACATTGCCTCTCACAGATTTCTTTTATGAATTGTTTTAATTTTAAAGTTTAACATTCCAGAACTGTAGAGGGGGTAATGAGGAACGCGGTAGTTGAATACTTTACAATAATTTTGACATGTAGTTCTTTAACGTGCCCCAAATGTACGGCACATTGCCGTTTTTTGTGCGATTAGTATTCTTTGATATTTTCGCACAGTAATATTTTTATTATGTCCGTCCGTATCTAAACTCTTTCATGCTAACTTGGTCCACTGCGTATGTGGCAATGATCATGTGCCCTTGGTTATGTGGCCGAATAGTCAGCTTGGGCAACTTGGGTGTGTGGAACTGGGCACGTAACACTCGCTATGTGGTAATTTTTGGTCAATCCTTCCAAAGTAGGTATGTGCCACTGGGTATGTGCCACTGGGTATGTGCCCGAATACACAAGCAGAACAAGAGGCAAAAGCGAACGAGTCGGCAACAGAAAATTAAAGAGGTCAGCTACAAAGAAGTGAGGAATCCGCCAATACGCTGTGTCGCTACATTGCTTCAATGCTAATAGCATTAACGCACAGATTCTTTATGAGATGGGTTCTGGCGAAATTTTTCCATACCACCACAATAGGAACGCGGTCACCGCTGGGAATTGAAACCGCGACCTTGTGCTGAAGAGCCCAACGCCATAACCGGCAAGCCACCAGGGCGGATTTTTGGGGTGTTAGCCACTTATCTCGGTCAAATTCAAAAGACACCTCTTTAATAAACGACGGCACCGAAGCTGAACGAAAAGAAAGCGTTTCGAGGGGATTAATGACGGGTATGAAAGCGAGCAAATTTATCCCGAGGTCTGATGAACTTGGCAGGAATTTGAGTCAGGTTATCTAGGACAAGCACGCTTCTTTGGCTGCGAAAATATTTGATTTATATAGTTATTTCAAATGCACTACGGGGTACAGACACAGCATTTTCTTAATGTAATACGTGTTTAGATCCTCCTTTTGGATCCTCTCCTTCGCTACTCTGAGCTAGTGAGTGACTCTTGGCGCACAATCTATTGCAACTTAGAAGAGTGTGGGTGTAGGCCAGTTGGTGAATCATGATTTCGGAAGTTACCGCAAATAACACACCGGACGAAGAAAGATACAGCACAAAGCGGTACTGACAGCGGTTGAGTTAATGAAAGAACCCCGAACTTATATAGACCAGACTCATGTGTGCACCCGAAAAGCAACGAGAGAACCAATAAAAACACAGAGCAATAGGGGTGCGGTAAAATTTATAAGATAAACGCTGATAACCTACTGAGGCCTCAAACATCTATTTATCATGTGGAAAGAAAGAAAAGTTATTTCTGACCAACAGCAACTGACGGCGAACTAAGGCATTCACCATCCTTAAAGCGTTGCATGGCCACTGCTTCAACAATCTCGCTTTCCAGCTGGCTATATTTTCTGCCGATAATCTCAGTCTTTGATAAAAAAGGAAAGTAGCCCAATCAGCTACGGCAATGAATAGCCAAGTTCGACTTTCCAGCAGCGCCGAGGAAACGCTCATGCTCACGCAAGGTAATGTTAATGCACCCACCTGTTTGTCCAATGTAGTATCTGCCGCACTTAAGAGAAATCTTATATATAATACGTGTCGTGCAAGACACATGCGAATTTGCATGCTTCATTTCGCAGGAGGGAAAGCCTGTCGTTCCCCTTGCCACTATGCTGCACAACTTCGAAAGTTTATAAGGTGCTGAAAGGACAACAGCAACTCCATGTTTACCAGAAATCTTTTTAAGATTATAGGAAACACTATGTACGTAGGGAAGTACTGCACGATTCTTCCTACTAGCCTCTTCATTCGAAATTGATGGTTCTTTGTCATTTTTCTGAAGCTTAACAAGCAGTACTTCGACAACTGAGAGCAAAAGAGAGCTCGGGAAAACCGCCTTTTCCAGACGCCCCACTTGAGGTTGAAAACGGGAAAGCTGCTGGCGCTGACATGATTTTAAAAGCGCTGGTCTAAAACTAGATGAGGCTATACCCTGCTTTATAAGCCTGGAGTGGAATTAATCGAAATGAAACAATGCTTTATTTTTGGACCTGGGCTCGAAGGCGCAGAGAGCATGGTCAGTGGAAGAAAAACGTAAGTTTAAATCTCCAAATGGGATTGACCCAGTATGCAGAAGCTCATGAGTGAATTTTAACTGGCTTGAGCAACAAGAAAAGACTGACAAAATCGCAAGAGCCGCTTCTGCAAGGTTGTCGTCCAGTGAAATTTGTAGTGTGATTTTAAAAATCGGCTACGTATGTAAATATTATCAAAATGGAACGATAAGTTACTTTAAGCTTCAGCGCACGGTAAAAAGTGGCAAAAATATTTCCCAAAGCCCTGGTGCAACACTGGACCCATTGAATAAAGCTTTCTTCTGGACATACAATCTATTGAGGTAAAAATTCAGCAGCTCTACAAATGTATCTGAAGACACACCACAAGAGTCCTCGAAATCGACGGCCCCTGCAAGGTCAATGAGTTCCCTGACAGCACCAAAAAGTTCATTGTGCCGCACCAAATAGAACAGATCTTCCACATATGTGGACAAAGCACTGTTGGTTCCTAGAATCCCAGCCTTCAGCTCTTCAACCAAAAGGCCAGAGCCACTAATCTTGTAAGGATCAATTGACATTAGTGTCCTCAGATGTGTCCGTAGAAACTTGCTAACATGTTCTCGCCATGTTCCTTTTTCGATCAGTAAGTTGAATATGTTTTCCATTTTTTTGACTGCCAAGGCCCACAAGGAGTCTCCTCCACTATGGACTATTGTAATAAGAACAACAATACTGTAACAGTATTAAACTTATACATAGTTTAGATTTTTGACGAGTTCGTGATTTTGTTCAACTCTACACAATATGTCAGAGATGAAACAGAAATTGTGTAAACGTGAAGGGTGTTTAGAAGTCTACATAACGTAGAATTACGTTGTTAAAAAGAAGTAACCGATTACTATTACAGCTACTTCATTCAAAACCAGATTTAATTGCTTTTACTCATAACTGCCCCACAATATAATTTGAGGAATTACTCAACTGTAATCAATTACTTCTACGTTACCATTCTCAAGCGTTTAAAACATTGACCAGGTACCGTAAACAGAAGGAGTTCACTTGGGACATTCAATGTGTCCTCTGCAGCCGTTCACACATTGCTTCTGTTCACTAACAAATACTTTTCAAAAGCCAATAAATTTGACATATTGTCTCGTTTTTGTTATAAAGCATCAGCAGCAACACTAAAAACTGGCTCAGTGTGCAGTGAGGGTAGGGTGGTGTAGTAACGTACAGATATCTTGCGCCGAACAAGATTGTCGTTAGTCAGCATCTTGGTCCTCTATGGAACGCAACGCTTCATTGTTTCTGGGACTCAGAGAAAATTTCCTGTCAAGAACTTCCGAAGCGGTCGTCGCTATCGAGATACGCTAGCACCAGTTCAATTCGTCGGCCAACATCCCATGAATTCGTTAAAACGAGGGAACAAATACTGTTCATTCGTATTTAAAACAGCGCCAAAAAAACATGGACAAGAGAGGACACAGGAGGAGCCCGTCCTGTGTCCTCCCTTGTCCGTGTTTTTTTTTTTGGCGCTCTTTAAAATATGAAGTTCCAACTAGCTCGCACCCAAACCCTTCTGAGTCAACAAACACTGAGCTCCAGGGTTCGCCTTTCTGCAAATGCGCATCCAAGAGGATGCTGCGTTGCATGATACAGGAGGTTCAATTGCAGTTTCCGCCAAATTCTGGTGCATAAAGTGGCATCGCCTGTTACCGCTTGTCTTGTCAGTAAAGTAACAGGTTACATAGAATTCCTTACTGAAAAATGTGTCACCATCCCAGGCTCCGCGAAAGTGAATGTCCAGCGAAGCTGTTGCAAAACCATCACTACAAGTGCTGAGCGGAGTCTGCAATGGTTTAATGATGGTTAGGATGCTTGTTTTGGGCTTGTTCTTTATTGAAACGTACGCTGTTCTATACGCTGTATGCGTGATTTCAATGAATGTATGCACTGGTAGCTTCACATTGCTGAGTGCTCGCAGCCTCCGCATTACAAGGGGGATGAGCCATTGCATGTTTGCTTGCTTAGGGGGGTATGAGCCATTGCTGATGGTGAAACTTTTTGTTCGCGGACAGAAACGAAAAAATTCTGACCACCGAGAGGCGAAGCTGTAATGGGTAATTGAATTACAGTGAGCGTTGCCGGGTAAACAACGTAATCGTTAAACTACAAAAGTACCAAGAAATGTGATTTGTTACATCTAATTTCTTGCGTACAAGTCTGAACGTCATATTATGAGAAAAAAATTTGTTTTCTTAATGAGAATTGTGTTTCGTGACGGGCGTAACAACCAAACAGGAGATGGTGAAGACGTCCTAATTTACGTGGGGATGCCCTCGAGGTCTACGAGGTTGCACTTCTCGTACCACATTCAGAAACGGACCTCCCTTATGTAAGAGAGGAGCATGTGATACTGTCACATGAGTTTATTTCGCTGTCTCTATCATTTGTGCTCCCTACGCGGCTTTGTTACGTTATTTTTATTCCTCAAGAACGCGTTCGCGATTCAGAAAATGCATGAATATCCAAAGTCATGTCGCCCTTTCCAAAAAAGACGGGCCCTTGGCACAAGTTTGTAGGCACGTTCATATATTGTTGTAGTCCGTACTAAAATTTACCTGATAGCCAGGGCTGCGCTTATAAAGTACAATGTCGCAGATATGAATAGCGGGCATGCAAATGCAGCCATTCACGACCGCCAATCGACTTGCTGCTATTGTCTTGGCCGAGTTGTTTTTTGCTTCTTTTGGCCACTCACACGACAGTGTCCAGCAAACTGTTCACCGCTTATTTTCGTTTGCTTGCGGCTTTCCTGACTATGCCCACCCGCGCAACTTCACGTGCTACGTGGAAAAACTATGACTTACTTAGCCTTGTTCTCTTTTTTTCTTTTTTTGCAGGCGGTTGTCGTCTTCCGGGCCCACCCATGCTAGAGCGGCGCTGCTACGTCGAGTAATGCATTGGTGGTCGTTGGAAAAGTCGAAGTTCTGACCGAGCTAATGCTTCCTTTTAAAAAACGGCGCAGCGTGAGCAACCAATCGATTCGTGCGTGTGCCTTGCATAAGGTACGCTCCATTTCCTCACCTTTCGTATATACGACCGAAATCGAGATCCATGTCACTGTGGTAACTCTTTTGCTCCACATGATCTTGAGCGCAAGTGAAACGCTGATCCGAATGCTTACTGCTCTGGCAGTGGCAGGACATTTCCTTGTTTTGTTCCAAACCATGGACTTTCACGTACACCTGGTCACAAAAGTTTACGGACCACGGCATCTCAGAAAACGTTTAATTCCAAAGCAGCCTGTAGCAGTAGCCAGTAGAACTGTATACGACAATGTTGTTAGCATATTATAGCCGAGGCCTGAAATGCAAATACCACGCTGCGTTGTAAGGTTGCCGAGATATTCAGCTTTTTCTCAGATTTCATGATCCGTAATATTTTGAGGCCGGGTGCGCGTAAACTGTGTGTGATGTTCTTCGTTTTGAACGCGGCATTAGTGGGTACTGATAACATTGGCATCTTGCAAGAAAACAATGACGGTGTTATCTTTTCAGACATTTGACCACCGCTCTAAAATGGCGTCTATTTGAACGACATTTTTTTTTCATAAAGAAAACCACGAGTGCCCTCACAGCGATAACGACAGTTATAGTGCAAAACGCGTGACCATGCCGGTCGGCTTGAGGGCTTGTACTTTTATTCACTGCGCCACTAGCAGTCACGCCATGCACGCTGGCGGCGTTTTGCATTGCAAGGCTGAGACTCAACGGTTGTGTGTAGGTGAGCGTGTCCGATCCAATGCAAGCATCACCGAGAAGAGTCGCTATCAAATTTTCGTTGCAGGATAACTCATTTTGATGCGATACGCGTATATACATATGAATCCTCACAAGCTTTCTGGTGCCCCGCCATCCCCTCCTGTGTACAAATAAGCAGTCCATGTGAAAAATAAAACGTTGTATTTGAGAAGTCTTTTCATAAAGTGACAAGAATCACACAATCGTGGCTCACTTATACAGGAAGGAGTAATGGAGTAAGTGAATAAAGCTACTCATCCAGAAACGTTGGAAGCTGTGACTTCTTGGTGCAAACCCTAGAGCTCTATGCACCAAATGTATATAGAGGAAATGGCTAGCCAAATACTACTTGTCACGTTACCTACCGTGGTCGTGCCGTGGATAAGGCGTTATGCTGCTGATCACGAGGTCACCGGTTTGATATCCAATCGTGACCCCGCTTTCGAATGGGAATTCCTTTTGTTTTCAAAAAAAAATACTGGAAGTGGTTACTGAGCTAAAAGCTACGTTGTGCATCTTGACAGAGGCCCGGAAACCTGACACATAGCAGCGCTTGACATTATGACCCACATGGTGCCAAACTTCGATCTACATCTATGATATCAATTCACGACGTCAGTAGACCGTACACAGGGATGTGGTACCGATAAATTTGTGCACCTTCAAAAAAAAACTGCAGCTTACCAAATCCAAAGACCCTATGCTGCTTTAGAACTTGATGCTACACTTATCAATCAAGTTAAACGCCTTTCTGTGCAATACAGTGTAAAATTTTGGCAGCGCGTCAGGAATTGGGCGAATGCTGGTTGCATGAAGCTTGTCTTCGGGAATGATATTAAGCGACTACCGCCACATGCCCTATCAAGACAAATATATTGCGATGGGAAAAAAAGTAGGGCGAGTCAATTTAAGTGCATTTTGTAACAACAACGGAGACAGACAACACACGACGACAAAAAAGGCACAAGCAAGCAAACAAACAAACAGGCGTTTCTCCTAAAATGGCGAAGTGACAGGAAGCTTAAAGACAAGGTACCCTACAAAGTCGCCCTGATTATATTTAGAGTCGTGGATTCAGGTCACCGCATAGTGTCGGATTGGCTTCAGATTATTCCTTTCTGGTTCTCTATTACGCAACAGTTTATTCTGTTTTGTCCTTCGTCTTTCGTTGGCACAACGGCACACCTTCATTATGGTCGGCATGGGCCACTTGCCACGACAGGTGATAGGAAATGAATATAACCGGCCGAATATGAATCCTTACGTAATACTGCGGCTGCACTCATTTTCTTTGGAGAATGTGTTTGGGTATACAGCCACAGGAGCGTCCACACTGGAATGAAAAAGTTCGTACTAATGACTAGCGGCTGTTCTTCCTTGTTTCCTTATTTGTTGCCTTATTTGTTTTCTCATTTGTTTCCTTATTTCATTCCCTCTCTCCGACACCGTAAACTACATTTTCGCATTTCAACTTTCACCAAAACGAAAATGGAACTAATCAATCCCTTTTTCCATATTGACATTCTCATATTGGCATTCGTATGATAACATTTCTGAATTACCTGTCCTAACGATTTTCATTGAACATAATTCATTTTCAGTTACGTTTATAACTTTATATTTAAAGCACCGCGCTTGCCGCCTTCTTTTTTTTTTGCCAATCCCCTATGCTAGGTATGGGATCACTTTTAGCGCGATAGCGTTAATGTCCCGGTGTCGCAGAAAATCCGATGTCGGGGCAGCGGCGTCCGTTAGAGAAAAATCATTCCGAACCACGCAGGCCCTCCTCGTCGCGCGTAGGCGTTACAGAAATAATGTAATTTCTCAAAGTAAAATGCGTCAGAAAATTCACATAGAGTAGCTTACACACGACCTAAAGATGTGAAAACGTTGGATCGTAGTTTGAATATACGAGAAAGTATAATTATGTTGTACGGAAACTAAAACTCGAACCCATTTTGCAGCTACCGTTTCAGGTCTGTCTTAGTAGGAGCGGTGCGACCCACTTGGTTTCTTTCAACACCATCCAGATGGCGCTCGCATCCGCGGATCCGAGGCAGCGGCGGTGCCTTCCGTTGGGGAAAAGAAAAGAAAGGACCAGAAAGCTCGCCTTCCTTCTTAGCGTTCGCCACCAGCCTTTCCAGGACATTACGGTTAAATAAGCGGCAGCTGCCCAGAAGTGTGATAAGCAGTCAGGGATTCTTGAATGCTGTCGCGTTCCACTATTAAAGGCGAAGCTTAAGCGTCTTCCAAGTTTTCTTGAGGAGAAGAACAATGACAACAGCGACAATGTCCTCTAGTGATCGTTTGGCACGAAAACAAGGAAGCATGGAACACTTTTACCACTTCCCAAGACACCGTCAAAACACACATACGTAATGTTTCCGAGCACTTCTAATTGCACTAAGAGCTTCGCTGTAAAAACGAGCTTCGAATGGAAACAGTAATTTCAGCCTGCCCATGCAAGTTGCATGACGACGACGGTGAGGCTCCGTCGATACCACTATTCGTTCATATAACTGCGACTGTCCAAAAGAAAGCCTTAGCAACCATGAGAGAACTTCCGAGAATTGGAAGAACACTCAAGTAGCTGTACTAATCGCCAAGGCGTTTGTACTCTCCAGGCTTTATCAGTGTTTGCTCAGCCTCGCATTAGGATGTGTTCTGATATATGTCCGCGTCTTCTTTGAATGCTATTTAAAGAGATATTTGAATATATGTGGCACAGGCTTTACACCTCTTCTCTTACAGGCTATTTGTCTTCACAATAGTCATAACAGAAACAACGATTTAAGAAATAAGTACATTACGTAACTTCCCTAAACTTCTAGTAAACAGAATATCCACATGATTTAAATGTTCAAAATATATAAATTTTCTCAAAGTATAAACGTTCTTAAGCAGTTGCAAATGAGGTCGGTTCTGAGTGGCATTTTTCAACTATAAATATTCTTGAGCAGTTGCAAATGAGGTCTCTTCTGAGTGCCACTTTTCAAGCAGAGCACTCACGTACACTACATGGACACGTCAACCTCAGAAACACGAAAACACAAAGAAGCACGTAGACAAGAATGTGTGCTGTTTCAAGAGAACCGGGGAAAAAACGAGAAAGAAGAGCAAGAACAAGAAAAATGAGACGAAAGTAACTTATCAAATCAGCATTCGTCTTACTTAAATAGGTTTCTCCAGGTTCTTTATTAACATTGCATTTATTCTCTCCTTCATTGTAACCTACATTAAAATCGACCCTTCAGTTAGTCTGACTGCTTGCTCGCATACTAGTCTCCTTAGTCAAACATCTCATTTATTTATTTGTTTATATTGTTTTGCGTTTCTCGTTTTCAAATAAGAATTTTCTTGATCTATCGCCTGCCACGCGATTCATGGCCTATGCCCCCTACTGGGTACGAGCCATGATAGAGCTTCATCATCCTAATCATCAACTGTTATTTGAGTTAGTAGCCTTCTGATATTCCTAATTTCTCCTAGACCTGGGCGCACTGCAATTTCTCGAAATTTTTCTAGAAGCCTTGGACCGATTTCTTTAATGACGGTTATTGTCTATCTGAACCATGAAGCCTCTGATGGGGAGTGTCGTGATTTTGCAAACTAAAAGAGGCGTCTTACCTGGTAAAAATATCCGAGCCATAGTTCTCTATTGTGTGCGTGCGTGCTTGTGCGCGTGCGTGAGTACGGCCCTGACCAGGGGCGTAGTCAAGGGGGGGGAGGGGGGGGGGAGGTCGTATGGGACTTCAACCCATCCCCCCGAAATTTTTTTCTGCTGTCATGCACCGCCGACCAAAACATCCCCCGGCGCCGGAAGCCATTCTGGATTTTGTGAGAATCTTTTTCAGGCTCGAAAAGACATTTCAGCGAGAACATTGCGAACTCGTGCTGGATTTCGCGGCAACGCCCATGCACCATGAGTCACATAACGCAAGGAGCCCCATGCGAGCCCAAAGTTTCAAGGACGTTTTGATGGCGAGCGGGCTCGTCGCGGCATCTCGCGGAGGCCGCGGAATCTACAGAGCGCATTGATTTCAATTCCTAAACTTTATGGGTATAAAGCTCTCGTAAACTTTTCATGCGAAAGGTGCACTGACATTTCCAAGATCGTTCTTTAGATTTTCAATTCCGGAACTTTGTGGGTTTAATATTGTTATAAACATTTGACGCCCAAAGTGCATTGACTTCTCAAAAGTCGTACATCGGACCGCACAAAGAGACAAGCCAAATCAACACACTATCAGACAAGTTGACAAAGCACGCAGCGAAGTCCGATGAGATGAATCGCTCTAGTGGTTCATTAGTGCTGTCATGTCACAGAAAAGAACATCAATATTTCTTTCACCTGCACCAAAGCATCCATGTCAATACACTAAAGCCAGCAAAGGTATAACTACACTCTTTTTTTATTTTTCTACTTTGACTTTTATCCGCGAGGACACATTGAGCCTCTTTCTTGTTCTCGCTACCCGCGGGCTGCCAGAACCAGCAAATGTGCATACGTTTTTCTCGTGTTGCCCCGACCACCGCGCGGCGCACTTCGGTATGTATATTTATCCTGTTTGACGGATTATATTACCTTGTTTGACAGACTTCTTTTTGGAATATCAGGGGCCATTACTGATCGAATTTGCAAAACCTGGAGAGACTATGATCAATCGTCTGCGATATTGTGAAACGTCGGATCTGCTGCATGTCGCAAACAAGAACAAACGACGTGGAAAACAGCCGAATAGGGTCATCTTGCTCCATGACAATGTCCATGCCTTCGTCGCTGATGTGGTTCACACAAAACTGGCAAAGTTCAAGTAGGAAACGCTACAACATCCGCCATGCAGCCCAGATTTTTCGCCTTGCGACTCCCACATTTTGGGGCAATTGAAAAAACAGTTCAAGGAAACCATATTTACGTCGGTCGATCACGTGAAAGAGTCAATTACATACTTTTTGAAGCAGAAACCCAATGAGTTTTATGAGACGGCAATCACGCGACTCGATAGTGAGTGGGACAACTGTCTATATGCTCAAAAAGACTACTTTTAAATAAAGTACCCCGTTTGTCATATATTCGCACTGACTCACTTTCATTTGACTCGCCCTCGTATATTTTGCAGAACTTCTGCTTTTTATATGTGCTCTCTGTTGCGACTATACTTTCGCTGCAATTACAATACACGACTGGTGACAGCTGCTCCTGCGCAATACATTGGAACAAAGGACAGCGTCATTGAGATTTTTCCCTAGCCATTGCATATGTACAAAAATGTCAACAAGGTTCTTGAATGAAAGTTTCATTAAAATATTTGTCCTCAACTTGTTCATTTCATGGCCGTTACATTTTTCATACCGGCGGCATGCACTGTTTTGCTGCTTTCGAACTGATATAGTTCTAAAGTTCGCGTGATATTTTCTTTACTTATTAAATAGATGAAAAATCTGGACCCCTTGATATCAGTTATTTCGGGCACAATTTTTGGGACATACTAGTATACTCTTTTTTGAAAAAATACATATTTTCCTTGTCTTGACATTGCGTAGCGTTCAAGAATTCGTTTGCAGCATCTTTGGCAAAGGCAATGTAGTTATTATTCAGGCATTTCATCTCTCGACAAATTCTATAAGGAGGAGGCCGAGCTGCAACGTTAGCGACCCCCCCCCTCCCCCTCCCTCTGCCCGAATGAAATTACTGGCTACGCCACTGGCCGTAACGGTAGATCGCCGTCAAGGTGGTGAGGCGTGTCACTGGCCGACACTCCCAGGTTTACTTCTACTAAATAAACATAAATACCCCAAAAAGTGGCTGGGAAAACGGCGACGTGGCAGTTCAATTGGTAAGGGCATCCCACGTGTAATGCGAAGATGTGGGTTCGTGCCCCAGCTGTGGGCAGTT
The DNA here is from genome assembly GCF_038994185.2 of Dermacentor albipictus. Lineage (NCBI taxonomy): Eukaryota > Metazoa > Arthropoda > Arachnida > Ixodida > Ixodidae > Dermacentor > Dermacentor albipictus. Next base: position 349,347,318 of record NC_091821.1, on the reverse strand, counting down.
GTTTTTCTATCCACTTTCATTTCCATGAATTTATCATTTCTTTAATTCAATTAATAAGTACATGTAATGTCCCCTACGCTATCCTTGGTGTCTTTGTTTGTTGGCTTTTTATGATATGACTAATAGAAATGGGGCCTTCGGTTTCCTTTCCTCTGAAAGAGGTAATTTTTGCGCAATGAAACCGTTGTACCAATGATTGAGGTAGAGCACGTGGTCATGGGTTGTTTCGACGGAGACATTCAGGCATTATGCTTGCGAATAATGCCTTGGAGTCGCAGCCGTCTTTGGGAACTTATTTTAGACTAGTCCACAAAATGTTAAACCCAAACATATAAAAGACAAAATGCCTTTGGTTAAGCAAAGCCAATCAGAGAAAGAGTGAGAGAAATCGATCAAAGTAACAATATACAGAGTGTGGTTCAATACCATGCTTTGAGTGATGCCATCACACGTGCAATAGACAAGAGTGGTATCTCTTTTGGTCTCAACATAGAAGGACCTCCTTGTAAATTGGGCGCGAATCTATTGTGACATTCATCCACAAATTGAGATGGATGCTAACTACTTTAAAGTGATTTCTTCTGTGAAGTTGCTGGACGGGGTTCTCCCTACAAGAAAAAGTGCAACAGATATATGTTTGTTGCTGTTTTCCTGCCGATCAGATGTTGCAATACCGATAACGTTATCAATTGATGACCTGCCCCGCCGAAAGCGTGCAGGGATACCAGACTACATAATATGAGGCTAAATATACCATCCTAGCAGCGAGAAATCGCGGTGCTGTACAATGTTAGTATTCCTTTTGCTTGATTCCGTTCCTGTCTTATCATCCATCGTTCACGGCCGGCCTATTCCAGTGATAACGTGGGCGGAGTGCCAAACAAACCACTCAAGAAGCGTAAGAAGGAGACAGAGAAATATATTGACTGATTAACAAAAAGCCTATTTGCAGCATGGATCGTAGCTGAATAGCGTGCGGCTGACACCTGAACATCGGTCAGCAGTCTGAAGAAGGAAGAACGGACGTAACGGTTCAGAGATCGGGAAGAAGCGAGTACCTGGACATTGCAACTCTGCTTGCACAAGCTCTTGTTCAAACGCTTAACTCGTTCAGTAGAGACAACTAAGAATAGAATCGTTACATTATGAAGGCCAGGATTTTCATCACTTTTCATATGCATCATGTTAGGGCAATAGAGCGAAATGATGCCAGTTCACATAGCAAGTTTTTTTCCATTGGAGTAGTGGTACGCGTAATCACGATGCCATGCCATGAGCGACTGCAGTAACTCAGCTGTTCCCTCCTGGCCTGTTGTCAAAGATTGGGCTAGAGCAGTGCGGGTGATGATATCGGGTCCTGTAGCAATTAATGTCTAGCAGCAGCCACAGATTCGTTAAGCGTGTCCACAGTAAACACAATTTCCAGTCCTCGGTCGTCAGTCTTTAGGAAGAAAGAACCTTGCCATATACGACGATGGTTTCGCCAGTGAATTGAGCCCAAAAATAATTCGCCAACTCATGTTAGATCCTGTAGGGATGAAGGGCTTCGGCCGCGAAAGCCTGTCATTTTTACAGGGACGAGTGGAGGGCACACGGTGTCCTCCGGATGCGCATCAGCTGTTTACGTGCCACGAGCGATTCGTAGAACTACGTCCAACGTGATTCACGTAATTCATTTAAATAACGCTGTACTTTCTGCGTTAGCCATGCCACCCTCAAGTCGTAAATTGCTCCTCCGTGGGCACGCATCGCCTTTCCACTCTTCGATGCGCACCTAACTTCTGCAGTTCTTTATCGTAATCTGTTTGAAACCGAAAGAATGATAGAGGTACAAGTAAAGAAAATTGGCCCATGGATTATCACTGGCGATTTCGACTTCCGTCGCTTACTCTGTGGTAGTCATATGATCAACTGTAGACGCGTAAATATCCTGTCACGTTGTTTGTGATTCCGATCATCGTTTTATGAAGTACGACAGGCAAGCGTATCTGCTGGGCCTCATGTGCAGCAGTCGCCTGGACTTGACGTTAGTGTAGCAGTGCTTCACTTTCGACTGCAGGGATTATAGCAAACATAGACGCACGTAGATGCGATCATATCGCATTTGAAATGTACCACCTCAAATACTATTAAAATGCTTTGTGCTTACTGACAACGTTACTACAAAAAAAGATGGCAATAATTGAAGCTAGGCACTCGTTTGCAACAAGCAAAACAGAAATACCTGCCATAAAAGTGAGTTCATTGTGTAATAAGAAACATTCAAGTCCTCACTTATCTTTGGGAACTGCATAGATGTCCAGTAACGTATTGGTTGTCTTGAAGCTGGTGACGAGGCTACAGGTGTTCTAAAATCATTTGTGTGGTACATTCTAACAATGAATATTTGGAAGCGTAGTGTCCTCTACAGCTTCGTAAAAAAAGTTAATGCGAATCCCACGCGCATGTTAGAATGCGTGCAAAGCTAAGCTTTCGGGAAAGGATTAATTAAATGCTGCGCAACTAAGTGCGATGCGTACAATTAAGTTTATTTTCAGGCTGTGTCAAACTTAGTTTAGGGCAATGTTTATTCTTACGCACCGCACGGGTTCCAGCTGTATTATCATTCAATGCACATGCAATGCATCTTCGTGCACATCACGTTCCGTTCGTTAACTATGCCAAAATGCATACACCGAAGCAGGCTGATGCACAGTATGAGGCGTCTGCGTCGGGATGTTACGAGGATGATGGCGATGTCTGATGCTTGTTCAGAGAAGAATTGGGATAACAGGTTTATGCACAAAGAAGTACAAGACCTATCTCAACGCGCTAATGGCTTCTATGCCCTTCCTGTCACCGTGGCACACAGCTATTCTGGGGGACTGGCCAAGAATGGGCGCGTACCCAATCCCTCAAGATTGCCGTTGAATATCATGCGCTATTCCATTAAAATATATCTGTGATTTAGAGGTACCGTTTAGTCAACATGCGACCAGATCGTGGCGACGGCGACCGCATTTCTATGGGGGCGAAATGCGAAAACACCCATGTACCTAGGTTTAGGCGCACGTTGAAAAACCCCAGTGGCTCCCAATTTTTGGAGCCCCCCACTACAGCGTGCCTCATAATCAGATCGTGGTTGTGGCATGTAAAATACCATAATTAATTCGAGTCAGCATTATAAGTACTGCTTCATGTCGTAATTTATTGTTTGCTTATGCGGAACAGGGGCCCTCTAACGTAAGACTATTCCAATATATTTTCATTCCAATCTCCTGGCGTAAAATTTGCGTATCCACCGACGCAAGCACCGGGCTGTCACATGCAGGGTTGTCTGAACAGACCAATCAAACACTCTCCTCGTTCATAGGAGGTCACTCTTGTTTGCTTGAAAAAACAAATAACATTGCCTACACTGAGCGGCTTGTCTTTTCTAATTGACTGACAAGTGGCGAGGAGCACGCTCAAGTGGAGAGGGATTCGATGGGGCCGAGCCAGTGCACTGAAAGTTGATAACCGGATGAAGAGGGTGGTGCAGGCGTTTGCGATTGGACCGCTTTCCCTTACTTAGCTTGCGGTGGCTGGTCGAAAATCGCGGCGACATGCAGCGGAAGCTTAAGAATGACGCTAAAACGGATCCTCAATAAAGAAGAGTTGGCAGAATGAGGTTGTAAACGTGGCAAAAGTGCTCGAAAACGTTACACGGCCGCGCAAAAGGATTTATTATACGCAAATAAACCCATGCTCTCCGGCAAGTGCGAGTAGCCAGCTCCTTAGCGATCAGCGGCAACCATCTTTTATTCCTTTCGGAACGGGGCAACCTGCGGCTATTCAGAATGAAATTCAGTTTTGTTTGACATATAATGCAACTTTAACGCGTTCGCGTCATTGTCGCGGTGACTTTTGGGGGTTTTATGACGTCGCGTGACAACAGGCAGGTGAAGTGGGTGCAGCCCGAAAGCTTTTGACCAATAACCGGGGGCTAACGGCGAAGAGGAGTCGAATCAGAAATAACTATTTTTCTTTTGTTTGGTCAAATCATGCATAATCCGTGTGTACACGTCATATGAGATGCGGAGCCGTCGCGGTTTTCGTGACGTCGCTTGACAGACAGGTGAAATGGAGGTGGTCCGAAAACGTTTTTGACCAATCGCGGAATGCTGATTACAGAATTTGACTAGAAAAAATTGGAATAGTTTAACATTTTAGCGCCCAAATGTGTGCTCACTGGCGCTGCATTGTGGAAGAAAATTCTGTGCAATATAAGTCGTCTGTTCGGCGAGAAACATATGTACTTGCACTAATCCCACCATCCCCCGGTTTAGGGGAACGGATGGGGGGGGGGGGGTGGAGGGGGAGAGGTGCAAAAAAGTGTTGGCTTTAAAATACGTTACGGAATAAGCTTTGAACCGGCATTTCATTGGCATTACACTAACCCAGCAATGTAGGATTGAGGCGAGAATCGCAACGGCGTTATACACTCCTTCACCTGCTTTAGAAGTAGCACAAGCGCTAATGTACCACGTGAAACATGAAATGCAGGTGCTCCGATGGTCTCCTCGTCCGAGCGAACGCGACTAAGGAAATTTGGCAGATTTTTTGCTTCTCGAAGTAGGTGAGAGCACAAGGTGTTAGTAATTAGTCTTGTTAGCTATCCTTTTGGTGATTCTAGTGGCTGAAAAATTCAATTTGTTGGAGCGAATGAGCGTTTGGCTTTACCCACCTGGCAGACAGTCTCTGGATATCCTTTAAAAAGTACCAAGTGTGCCCTAATGAACTCTATCGTTCCATTTATATCAAGTTTACTGGAGTAGGTACGTTTAAGCAATACAGATACATGTCGACGTATCGAGGAGTTATTTTATAGATGCACGCTGTTATTATGTGGGAGAACTGCCGCGGCAATCGTTGTGCAGTATGAAATATCTAGTTTTCTGGATGAAGCACAGACAGTGAGGGAGTAAAGAAATAAGTACATTTTTATTAGAACATATACTTCAGCTGACATAAGTGGCTATGCCTGCGAGTATTATTGCGGTAAATGCGAAGATAACATTGTTAAAAACGAGTACTGCAAGTAATGAGATACAGTTAAGAGCACATATAACACAGTAGAGAAAGCACACATGTCTGTGGCACGATGCGAGAGTAATTTAATGCTTTACAATGATGAACACTACACTCACATTCACATAAAAGTTAAACATGCTTTCCACTTTAAAACGCACGCAAACGGGAAGTTCCTTTGAAAACTAATTTTCTTTTTCACTTTTTCTTTTATTTGTGAGCCACAGAAACAACGTCGACGTAAATATTCAAACTGTACCCATGCCCATCAGTATGCACAAATTTATTAAATTGACGCTTTCGCTGGCATGTAATGCATCGAAGGTATTATGATACCTCCGACGATCGAAAATAGGCTGTTTTGTGTTCAACATCACCTTCACACAGACTTTCCCGCAATACACTCTTCAACGCAAGTGCAGCGTTGATCTCACACCGGGCTTTGTCAAACGCCAAACATACGTGACTCACTAAACTTGAGCTGCAAAGGTCTTCTCTCTGTCCTGAAAATGAATTGCTGGCTCCTATACAACCGGTCAAAAAGAAAACAAAACACTTTCTTCATTGTAAGATAAGAGCTCACAGACAGATGAATGCTTGCACTGATTGACATTGGCCGAACAGAGAACGCCATTAGACTCCCCGTTTCGACAAGGAATGTCGTCTATTTCAGGTAGGCAACCAGTTGCTGCTCTGGCAAAGACAGTCATCCTTGTCGAAATGGTGGCTCTAATGAGTTTCTTTGTTCGACAATTCCTGATAACTTCGTTCCTTGTGTAGCTTGTCGACGTCGCTTGGAGGGAACGCCCCGTCGACACAGAGCGTGCGCACTACATCTTCACATCGCCACCCAGCCTGCCTCCGCGATATCTCCCAAAGTTAGGTCTCAAAATCTGTGCACCGATGTATAACCTCGGCAGATTCAGTCCCAGTTCATTCCGCCGCAGCCGTTTATTGGTGGCCACGCCCATGACGCCACCGTGTTTCGTCACACCCACGTCGGCCTCTTGAGGACCGAACTGCGCAGACGTCACACCTGCGTAAGCGATGTCTTGCAGGACTGGCCGCCGACGCCTCCACGTGTGATGGGCGACGAGGACCAGCGCCTGGCGTCGCTTTTCTTGTTGGACGACGCCATCCCCGATCCTCGGACAACTCGTCTCCTGTGCATTCCTAGGATGGCGAGGAACTTGGAGCGGAACTTGTGGCTGAACACGCTGTAGAGCAGCGGGTTGCAAGCTGACGACGTGTAGGCCATCATGTTGACGATGATTAGGTACGTCCAGGTCTCTTCGAAACGTTGACTTGAAAGCGTGTTGTAGAGAAGCAAGACCTGCACAAAGGCGTTAATGTTTCGGAGGTAAATAGTTTGGCCACAAGTAGCGCTGGCTATCTCGCAATCATAGGAATAGAAAAGAACAACAATGAAAAAAAAAGATAATAATTGTGCAAAGTGCTGTCACGTTCAAACTGAAAGGCAAAGTACTAAAAGACCATATATCACAAAGAAAAAATAGAAAAAAGAAGTTATTATCCTGCAAGGATAACGCGAGCCTGTACGTGTTATCCCAACACAGAGGAAAATAAAAGGGTGCATTAACTACCGTTCACAAGAAATTGATCAATTCGCTGTCTACGACAAACTCTCGTACAGCTGAGAGCCCATCTCTGTTGGTTGGGCCACTACCAGAGTCCCAGCACTTTCTGCCCAGAGAAGAGATGCTTTCTCGCCTTTCACGTTTCATATCACGGAATCATGACTACCATTCTTGCGTAACTCAAATAGAGCTTCACCTTTCACTTCAGCTGCTAAGTAATCGTCGCGAGATAGCTCCTTTGTCGTTATTTCATAAGTACGCCCACCACCTTAACAAACGCACCCTACGCCTGAAAACATCATCGCACACGCGGCACAGATTATACACCCATCTTAGCTTTACGCGCATTTACGGTGAAACCGAAGCATTTAACGCGTCAGCAGTTCCTTGTGCCGTTCGTCTCTGGAACATCCTCCCCGATAACATGGTTGCAGAAACTGACCGTGAAAAATTCAGGCACTCACTCAACTCGCTTAATCCTTGTTAACGAATGTTATCATACCCAATGTTTGGTTTTATTTTTCGCACCTTTTTCTTGCACTCTAATACGTTTGTTAGAAACTTATGAAGTTTTTTTTATTGTTCTGATACACACTTTTATGTCTCTAACGTGTTTCTGTAATCTTTAGGCTATGCACCCAGCCGATGTCTTCTTTTTCTCTCTACATACGTATTGTCATGAGATTGCCACTTTTACGTGCTTACTTGCTTCTATGGCCCCCTTACTCAATGCCCCATGTAGGGGCCTTGTTAGATATTTTACAAATAAAATAAATAAAGTTAATAAACTGTTTTGACCACTGCGAAAGGTCTCTTGCTCCTGGTAAAGTTGCGAACACTCAGCAAGACAGCGCGCAACAGAAGCTGATAACCTACAAGTTAGCAAATTTCTTAAATAAGTACTTCCTTTATTTGTCTGAGATTTAACAGAACATATAAGCTGATATTATGACTACTACCCTGCTGCTCCAGTTAATAGCTTTGCTTACCGAATTCTTCCACCGTGCCGAAATACATACTAGAGATCCAGCATCGTTGTAGTCGTAGTTTGCTTCAATATGAACGTAGTTTCTTGCTCTCGGTTTTATGTGAGACAGTATAGATTCACTGTGCTTTCTTTCTTATTGTTCTTCATCTCATAACTTCCCTCCCCCTGCGTAGGGTAGCATGCCAGACGTGCGTCTGGTTGAACTTGCTGTCTTTTCATTCTCTTTATATATATATATATATATATATATATATATATATATATATATATATATATATATATATATATATATATCGCTTATAAATGGTCCCGCCTTGTACGAGTCAGCGCTGGCTGGCCTCTACGAGTTATCTATCTGATGTACCTCTGAAGATAACTGGAACTTCACTTCATAAACGCTAATCTTGTGTGACGCACCTGATGAGGCGAAAAGCTGATGAAGTACACGGCCACTCCGGCCACCAACATCTTGATGACACCGCGACGGGCCTTGACCGACCGCGCGTACTTCTCACGACCAACGGCCGGTGCCATTGAGCGGAACGACTCCGCGCTGAACAGCCGTAGGCCCACGATGGTGTACAACACGCACTGTAAAAGGAATCAGGGTGATGACGTTATTGTTCACTCCACAAATGCATACCAGACCGTCACAGTTAACAAAAGAAAGTTTGCCCATAGCTGAACTCGGAAAAACTCTCCGATAGCGAACCTCTCATGGCCAAAATAAGTATTCATCACATCAGGAGGCTTATCATAGCGCTGAACAGAAGAATTTCATAATCTTGTCTTTGTCGATAACACTCTCTGATATAGCGAACGGGAACGTTTTATTTGCAGAGAACAAACGGCTAGCACTTTCAAATAATGATAAAGCCACCAAGCAAACATACAAATTTTATTCAAGCACAGGATGTTTAGGAGCGCGGACAAAAAGCCTTCAACAGGCTTTACTGCGTCCGTGCCTCCTAGAGATGGCATAGAGTGAGAAAAGCTTGGTCTAACTAAACAGGTTGCAGATTTGTAGTGCGTGATTTGTAGTACGTATGTATTCACAGTAAACATAGCAAATAATTATGTTTGTTTAGCACAACAATTAAGAAAACCATGTAGAATAATGTATGGAATGACAAATATCACTTTGAAACGAATATATAAAAAGCAAGAATAAGTTTACTAATGAAGTTATAATACAGAGTTAATAGCTCTCGATATATATAGGATACACAAAGATATGGGTTATAGGCAAAGCAAAAAAGAAAAAGAAAGTCCCTTGTCCAGATTCAAGATTGCATGAACTCTAAAGCTTACGGAGTCCTGTGAGAATCACAAGTATGTTGTGCTCAAAATTTTGTACATTATTTCGGTAATATCAGTCTTATCTCTTGACACTTCGTTTAGTGAAGATGGAAAGCGAAAGTTTAACTTTTTTTCCATCATTCGTGCGGCATGTTTCAATTTTGCACTCTTCAGGTATACGTGTATTGCATAAAGGATGATTTTCTTGAAGTCCCGCCAAACTGTATAATGTATTGGTATGCCTACATGCGTCAGATCTGTAATGTAGAGCAAGTCAGTGCGGATACGATGATTTCACGCTGATAATGCTGAATTTATTAAATAATTCCGCAGTGTGTGAAGCAGAAGAAACTTTTCAGGCCATACGAGCGGCTCGTTTTTGTAGCCGAAGTCGTCTATTTATGTTTTCGAGCGTTGTCGTGGAGCAGACTAGAGCTCCATAACTCATTATCGAGTAATATAAAGAATTATATAAAAAGATATTTAAAAGCACTTGAAAAGATGAGCAGTGACGGCACAAGCCAGTCGTATGAGAAAGTGGATTTCTAACGTTTTAAATGAGCGAAAAACTTGTACTTGAGTTTCAGCTATCAGGAGAGGCGCAAGATGTAAACATTCTTGACGCGGGTAAAATATTACAGCTTTAGTCTTTTGAACATTGATATGTAAATCGTTTTCAAGAGCCTAGCTAATAATTATTGCTAAAGCCTTATTGGTTCTTTCATCCAACACGCCACTTGAAACCCCTGAAAAGAATAAACCCGCGTCGTCGGCCTATATGACGTACATTTATGCATTATCAATATTCACAAGTTCATTAATGTATAGTGTGAAAAAGAAAGAGCCCAAAACACTCCCTTGAGGAACACGTGAAGTTAGCGGTTTTACTAAACAATGATGTCAGTTAATGTCAACGAATTGTGTGCGATGTGGTAAGTATGAAGAGAACAAAGACAATACTTGCCCACGGTAACTGTAGTGCTCAAGTGTCTGAATAAAGGTGTGAGGATTGATGAGATCGAAAGCTTTAGTAAGTGTAGGAAAACTCCCAGAACCATATTTTTATCTTCAATTTTTTCTAGTGTAATTTCCTTCGGAGTAAGTTGTACTACTTCAGTCGACATGCTTGGGCGGAAATCACACTGTAACGAAGTTAGTATTTGGTGATGGTCAGAAAAACATGTCATGAACTAAGGACTACCATTTATCATTTTTTGAGTGCCTTTAGCGAACACAGGCAGAATAGAAATGGGCCGATAATTGTACATATAATGCTTGTTCCCCTTTTTATAAATTATAAAAATCCTAGCCGATTGCACGTTACGTGGAAAAACGCGAGATAATAAACAAATGTTAAATATGTCATGCAGACAGCGTGCAATGATATCAATAGTGTACTTGACTACTACTAGTAATACGTTTGTAATCCGCAGCGGCACACTTGGGGGCCAAAGAGAGCATGTGAACCGAAAACTTCCGCATCGACAACCGCTCGACTAATCATTGACTTCCTAGAAAAGCACCGCTACCATTCCTGATGTGCCTGCAGCTAACGTTCTTTGATATCACCTTGCTTTCCGCTTTTCCGGGGTAGTCTTCATCGAGTGTATTATTACAATTCACTCCACAAGTGTTACTATGATACACCAAGGCCTTCGTGTCCTGTATCTTGTTTTGTACGTTTGTTAATGACTTCATAAATGTTTCTTTTTTTCTTTAAACTTAAAACACGTGAATTCAAACTTGTGCGACTTTTCCGCCCGTTACGCATAGGTAGTGATACACACAGGACATTAAAGCGACGTAATGTTGCTCCGTACAGTTGATCAGAATGTAGCGTAATCATTTCCACATGCGGCAATGGGCGAATTTATGCGCTACAGCCCAACTGAGATGAACTATATTGATTAATCAGTTGTCAGCTTGCTGCAAGACCACTTTGTAACGCGGACTTGGCTGTCTCAATCACTCCATTTGTGGAATAGCAAACACTTATTCCTTATAGTTATCGCATTTCATTGTTGGCTAAATGAACATAGCTGTTGAGGTGCTTATACAATGCGTCCCAGGGAATTTTAGCCAGAGATTAAAAATAGCAAGTGCCCTATAACTGGACAATACGAAGGTAATGTTGCTTGCCATCGCTTGGAGATACTCAAATTATCTTTTTCATTCTGCCTAATTAGATAACTGGTCTTAATTAAATGATCAACTTCTCAAATCTTATTAGATGAAAAGTGTCAATGAGAAATTTCAGAGCGACATAAAAATCTCCCGACACAGCTTTCTGCTGCACAATACGGGCTACATAAAAGTTTTTCTGGGCGTGAAAGAAACCCGCAAGTGCACGCAAAATTGTCGCGCGACAGGCCACTCGAGGCACTTTGCATGTATTCGCTGGCTTCTTCGCACTCAGAAAAACACTTTTATGTCGCACGTATTGAGCAACAGAAAGCTGCATCGGAAGTTTTTTATGTCGCTCTCAAATTTCTCATTGACACTTTTCATCTAATAAGATTTGAGAAGTTGATTAACTAAATAAGACCACCTATGAAAAAAATATTAAAAAGTTATTTCAGCATCTCCAAGCGACGGCAAACAACATTACCTTTGTTCTGTCCAGCTACGTGGCATTGGTATATTTTGAAACTCTGGCTGAAGTTTGCTGGTACACCCTGTATATAGCATTCGCTACGCTAAAGAACCTAAACCCTTCATTTCACCTTAATTTGCAATGTTAACGCTACCTTAATCACCTGTGCGCACAGTACATCACGCCCGGGGTTCAAAGGCTGTGGGAGATTAGACCGCAACACCTGTTTGCATTTCACAACTTTGAACGAGCGCTCATACTTAACAAAACAGAAAAAAAAATATCCCGAGCCAAATATTTCCTGCAGCTGAAGTCGCGCCCGTGATTGTGCGCATTATCACACTACAGCGAGTACGCTGCGTTGGTTGACGCACACAGTGTGTTGAAAGCTTCCGAAGAGTGTCATACGTTGGCCACTGCTCAAAAGAGCTCTCACCTGAATCACGAGTGGCAGAAGGTAGAAGAGTAGGAACTCGGCGTACTTGAACAACACGAACGCTTCGAAGGAGGGGAAGTGCATGACACACGGTGCAAACCCAGGTCTGACGCCGTGTATCTCGTGGTAGACGAGGTTTGGCGCCGCCAGCAGTGCCGACAGAGGCCACAGCGCGCCGATGACCAGTCTAACCCGCTTGCGACAGCAGAGCAGGTGGGCCCGCATCGGGTGCACGATGGCAACGTACCTGCACGTCACAACGCAGGTACACCTTCTCAATGCTTGCTTCAGGGTAAGGGACCAGAAAACACTGAAGCAATATCATCATTTTAAAAAAAAACTCCCCCCCCCCCCCCAGATCAGCCTAAAGCTTTCATCTAACTACACGGTATTTTCAAGGCAGCAGTTTGTGCTAGTTGGTCTGTAACGCCTAGATGCTGACGAGAGATAAGATAAGCGAACAGAGATGCTCTTTGTCGTCGCATTCTGTATCTCACGGTGTTTTTAGCCCTATACTAAATTTTGACCATCCCGCACAGTAAACAGCCTCCTGTTCTCTCATCCCTTACTTACATGGTGCCATAACTTGCCCACACTTTCCTTAATTTCTAAAAAGCAATCACTAAAAACACTCCGACTACTGTAGGATCCGACTTGAGCGCTTTTCCACTTATAGCTATCTAAGGTGAAGCATCGAGGTGACACTTTGTGAGCAAGGGCAATCTTATGAGCTTTAGCGTGGGTCTACGTGTCCTCCAACGAGGAATAACGTGTTCCGCGGGACATTTCGAGGTGATCTCGCAGCTACCTGTGCCATCCTAAGAAGGCTCTTAAGAGGTGTGTAATTATCTGAGTCCCACGCGGTTGATATGGGTTCGCGATCTCGCAGTGGTGTTGTGTTTTCATCGCGTGGTTGATACTGGGAATCCAGTTGTGTTTACTCGCTTCGAGAAATGAAGAAACCTGGCACGAACAATCATTATATGTATAGAATAATAATAAGTATAGTTTTACTCAGGGTCGATGCCCATCTTTAAAAGTTGCAATAACATTTCACTTCGTGACAGCGGCTGAGGCGCAAGGGTAGTTGTGCTATAGCGCACACGAAGCTATCGGCCCTCGGTGTGCCTAGACGTCTACACTGTCCGCATCGCAGATAGTATTCAAGAGAGGGAGTAGAACGCTCCCTTGTAAACATTCGCTTCCTAATTAAATTAACAGGCATGTTGTCAGCGCGCACAGGCAAACATGAACACATCACACTCCATGACCATGGACACTCGCTGTCGAAACACTGACGTGAGGAATCGCGGCAGCGGCAGCGAGCGAAGTGATCTTCGTGCTGTCTATCACCTGAACGCAAACTGAGCGGCAAGAACCGACCGCACACAAACCTACGAGCCATCAGTCCACCTGGACTGTGCCTTCAAAGCAGATCGCTTACGTGACCGAAGTACAACGCCCTCCTCCATCCCCTCCCCTGGTGTCATGCACGCGACGGAAGACGACACGCTTCCTCCCTGCTTACCCCCCTTACGCACGCGAGATTGAGCCGCCATCTTTGGTTCACTATCGCACGCTTTCACTCGCACACACAGCGTACGGCGCGCGAGGATGATGTTATCGCGAGGCAAACCCGGTACGTCCGGGTCGCAAACAAAACCTCGAGCAACTACTGCCAGAGGAAGTCAGCCCAGAGCGCCTCCGCCTACCTCCCTCCTCCGCGACGCTTCGCTTCGTTTCTCCTTCCCCCTTCGCTCAACGTCACCTGGTCTTTTCTCTGAGTGGCGCAGCTTTGCCGCGAGCTACATACACCATACAGCTACACCCCATACACCATACAGCCACACCACCTACAGAACTTGTGTCTCCATCTATCGGCACAATCGCAAATAACAAAATCCTGATTCCCCTCTTTTACGCGACGTGGCAAAAACTGTCCTTTGGTGGTGATTCCCTCATCAGAGCAAGATAGAACATGTAGCACAAACCTTTGCGCACAACGAACCTCCCCTCCCACTTCCCTGTAATAATGGATGCTGCAAGCTAGCCCGTTATAAGGAAGGCGCCTTTAGTTACGCTGTGCCGAAGACAACGCGTGAGAGCACGTTTAAACTGCCAAATAAGGCTTTATTCATGCATGCATGTATTCTCCTTTAAGGGCACGGGACGATGTCTCCTTTCCGTTTCGTTCGCCTCGCACAGGGTTTAAAGTCCAGTGATGGTTCGGTGGCTTTGGCGTCTTGCAACTGAGCCCGACTTAGCGGCCGTGATTCTCAGCCACCGTGGGCGTATTCTCTTATGTGGACATTAATTCAGGAATGTTCGTGTATCGAGAACTGAATGCATGGTAAAGAGCGCCAGGCGATCAAAATTAATCCAAAGCCTTCCACTAAGGCATCTCTCGCCTTTCTACTGCGACAGCAGCTATAATAGCTCGAAGATGGTTTCGCTGTAGGTGTATGCTCTTTCCCATTGAGCCTATGTCAATTAGAGCCACCTCGGATCGATCATTACGACATGACAAGAAGTATTGGAAGGTTACCACATCCATTGGCAGCCGAACTCGCACCGCTGCGACAGTTTGCAGACGGAAGCTGGACGTGCTAACCACTGAGGTGTAGCTCAGCTTCCACGCTCGGCAATTTTCAGTGTGGCGCTCAGACTCTTGAAAGTACTGGCGTCTTGGGAAGTATTATCAGAGGTGGCAGCAGCTGTAGAGGAAGAAAAAAATATTGTGTGCACCGCAGAGAAGTTGTTCTTAAGGAAGTGGTCATGTCCACTGTTAGTATCTGCTGCTATGGCAGTATATTAGTTTAAAACCGGATGAATTTCTGATCTCGGTTATTTTATTTTAAGGTAAAGCTTTCTCCAGAACTTTCCCGGCCGTGGCTACGTGCTGCGGCTGCTGTCTTACCCAATAGATCACACTTTAAAAATTGAATTCCATGTCCTCTGAAGGGATCGAAACTCCGTCACGTGGCAGGGCAGCCCTATGCTCGAACCATTAGGCCACAATCGCACTAGAACTTCACCGTACCAACGCCAACTATATCTTTGGGATGATCAACGCATTTGTCACATTGCGAAGGAGAGGTGCGCGAGAGCACATGTGCGCGCATGTTTCCGCTACGCCAAAGACGCAGGAATTAATTGGGCAAATCTATAGCATTTCAATAACCGCTTCACGAAATCTCAGCTTCACATATATTCTAAGATTTGCGTTGGGCCACCGTAATTTTTTTTTCAGTTACAGTCTCCACCTCTTCGTAAATTTCTGTTTATCTATCATACTTGGGAAAGTGATTCAATCTAGTAACACCGGCACTGCGTCAGCAGGAACCCGACAGAATCTAAGTGGCACTGCCACCAGTTAGGCATTTGTGGCATGCGTAGTGCCTGTCATACAGCGCACGAAACCATACTGGTCACGTGGAAAAGTGCTTGAGACGATGGCTTCTAAACAAGGCAAAGGACTGAATGAATTCGGGGGCTTTACGTGCCAGAACCACCGTTCGATTGCGAGGCACACCGTGGTGGGGGCTCCGCATTAATTTTGACCACCAGGGCATCTTTAACGTGCCCCCAATGCACGGGACATGGGCGCTTGGCAAAGCCCTTGTCAAAACCAGCAAAATGACTATCACAGTGTGGTTGCCTGATATCTATTCCGGATTGCACCTTGTATTCACGATTTCTATTCACCACTCTTGCACGCGACATCGTCGGCACATTCCCCTGTTCCAGGTTGTTATCGTATTATAAAAAAATTATGGAGATCCAACGAACACGTTGCCATTTATGTGAAACGAAGCTTTAGTGCAGCTGTTATTTAAATGCAGTACAACTAACGGCAATGCATATGATTGTGTTCATCCAATTTAGCGTGAAATGTCATGCTGTTATTGTGTTTCTTCGAAGCAATGTTCACAAATGTATTATCATGCACGTTTCATGTTTATGCACTACCGCTCACAAGCTATGCCCAAATGAAAACGCCAAATCAGAGAGCTGCATATTGTGACGTATATGGCAGCGACGTCAAGAAGACGAAGGTGACGTGTGATGTTTGACGAGGGAAGAATGGCGACCACAGGTCTATACTCAGGGAAGTACGACACATGCCCAGCTACAATTAAGGATTATGTGCAAGTTGTGTCACTGTGGTATATAGCCATTCTGAAGAATTGGTCAAAAATGGGCCTAGTGGCATATACTGAGTGGCCAAAATGAATGAAAATCAAGTAAACAAAGAAACTGTTGACTATAATGCGGTATTCTGTTAAGAGGTCGGTATGCTTTAGTAATATCCATATGAGGCGACATTATATGTTCAGGTTTTATGTAGAATTTTTAAAAGTAAAACAAAGGTGCCCGTACTGACACAACATTGTCGGTCAGCATTTCTGAGTTAGCCCGTTTGCTGGTATTTGCATTTGGTGCACATCTCACCTTCGCCTCTACAGCCCCAGATATATACGCCGAGATAACGACAAACCCAGCAGCGGCAGCAGTCATACAAAACCCACGAGGTTAGGTGAAAAAATTAAGCAAATAAAGCTTCACTTTAATGCGTTCGAACAGCACTCTCCTTCGGCTTTGTTTCTTACTGCAGCATCTACGACAGTGTTGTGCTGCAGCTACTTCCAGTTTTATTCAATAAGCACTGTGAAAAAAGAAACGAATCTATTTGTCGACTACATGGCGTCCTCCCTTTCGTACTTTCTTTTTTTTTCTGAGTCTGGCACCCGGAACGCAATTTTAATTTAAGAAATGCTCATGGAAACACCATTTCCTCTCGATTCCGTTGCATCTATTCACTTCCTCTTTCTGTTTTTTTTTTAACCAGTGGTTCCACTATGTCCACTCAGGCTGTTGTGACGAACCTTCTACACGAGCGATGACGTTCGCTGCACTTCGGGAAACGAGCGGCAAACACTTATCGCGTCGTCGGCGAAATCGAAAATCTCGGAGGTGCTCGGCGGAGCATGTGATGTCAGCCTGTCGGCGAAATGAGTGTTTGTAGAGAGTTCCAGATATATATGTGGTTGTGAAACTGGAGCGGCTACGGCTTGAGGAGTGAGACGCGATGACAGGCGCTTCCTCTGACCTTGGTCTTGGATGTGACGAACGCTTTCCGAGTGGATCCTTGCGCTGACACGCTTGGGGGCACGTCTTGAAGACCCCCGGACACGAAGCGCAAGTAGAGTGGCCCGAGCTTCAGGAGAATAGGCGCGCTGAGAACGCCGACTGTGATCCTCAACAGACGAAGCCGGAAGTGATTGCTAAGATGATGGAGGCCCTCTCTGTAGGGCAGTTTTTGCATTTATTTGCCCACTGTGTTATTACGAATCAATTCTCTAACGCTTAACGCCTTTGCTGTTCCCGCTGGGCAAGTCTAGAAGAGCTTTTATCTATAGCTTTCTTCATCAGTGTGAGGATAATAAATGAACGATATTATTATTATTATTATTATTATTATTATTATTATTATTATTATTATTATTATTATTATTATTATTATTATTATCAAAACAATAAAAACAATTTACCTTGCTATTTATTTTCTGAATCATTCCCTCGTTTTCATTCTTCATTCTCACCCAATTCTGGTTCTTTTGATTCTGTCCTACCTATTCTTAGCTAGTGTAGATGGGCCACTGACACATATACATCTACCATCGAGTTCGATGGAGGAAGTGGCTCATCAGACTGTTATTTTGCCTGTTCTTTTTAGAGGAAAGAGTAGCTAAAAGCGATCGTTTGTAATGAAGCTTCGCAAAGGTCCACAAACAGCTCTATAGAATAGAGTCAGTAACTGCAGTAAAACGGAGAAAAAAATTAATGCAGTACTCAATTGGACATGTCGTCAAAACATCCCCGTAAATCCCCTGCAAGGACACACACAGTAAATGATCTATTTCGACCTGCCCTGGTTCTTGGCCGATCCCCAAGAGTGTATACGTGGCACTGAGAGATAGGCTCTATATATACATCTACCATCGAATGCTATGGAGGAAGTAGCTCATCAGTCTGTTCTTTTGTCTGTTCTTTTCTGCAGGAAGCAGCAGCTAAAAGCGCCTGTCTGCAATGCATCTTTGCAAAGATAAACATACAATTCTATATAAGACTGCAATAAACAGCAGTAAAGCAGAGAAACAAAATCATTTCAGCCAGTAACCAATCGAATGAATATCGTCGACGACATCCAGGTAAAAGCCCAGCAAATATATACGGTGTACGAAAAATTATTTATTCTGGCCTGCCCTGAACCTTGGTCAAACTTCAAGAATGGGCATGTGCCACTGACAAGTAGGCTTTACATATACAGGGTGTTTTCCTTTGTACATTTATTTAGAAAATATATTCTTTTATAAAAAGGATTTGACCATGAAACGCATGTAGTCTTCGCCTACGTGCTCTGCGGCAAAGCGGAAATACTTTTCCGCTGCTTGAGTTACTCTGAAAAGGTTAATCAACAAAATTTGTTAATTAACCTTTTTATTAACTTGATGCCAATTGTGTATATGAAATACTTGTAGGGCGTCTCAATTTATGACGTACCCATTCTTTAGAAATGCAAAAAAAAATCGCACGTAATTTGAGATATACATAACTGAAATTGAAGGCCAGTTCCAACGTTGAATTCCAATTTCAGATCATGAGCGCACGGCAGGATCACGAACGGAGCGCGTAGCTTCGACTGAGATCAATCTCGTCGAATCTGGGAATTGAGTGCGAGCGCTCCCGCGTGGGCACTTCATCATCATCATCATCATCCTAGTTACGCCCACTGCAGGGCAAAGGCCTCTCCCATACTTCTCCTACTACCCCGGTCATGTACAAATTGTGCCCATGTCGTCCCTGCAAACTTCTTAATCTCATCCGCCCACCTAGCTTTCTGCCACCCCTTGCTACGCTTCCCTTCCCTTGGAATCCAGTCCGTAACCCTTAATGACCATCGGTTATGTTCCCTCCTTATTACATGTCCTGCCCATGCTCATTTCTTTTTCTTGATTTCAACTAAGATGTCATTAACTCACGTTTGTTCCCTCACCCACTCTGCTCTTTTCTTATCCCTTAACGTTACACCCATCATTCTTCTTTCCATAGCTCGTTGCGTCGTCCTCAATTTAGGTCGAACCCTTTTTGTAAGTCTCCAGGTTTCTGTCCCGTACGTGAGTACTGGTAAGACACAGCTGTTATTCACTTTCACAGCTGTTATGCACTTACACGCGTGGGCACTTAGTACAAGGAAATTAAGTGAGAGGGCGCTAGACTAGAGGTGGATCGGGTAGGCATCATCGCCATCACCACCACCATCTGTATCATCCCAACATTCCGTGAATTAGTTGTTTTTTTCCCCGTGTCGGAAGAATCATCCCTGGAGCTGGAACTTAGTTTCTGAGTCGGAGCTCTCACTATCCAGAAGCACGAACAAAAACGCACGGCGCGACGTAGCGTCCTTGTTTTCCATGTCGTCCGTAGCTGCCCGCGACCGGAAACAGGCGACCGTGACAGGAAGCAGAGGCGGGGGAAGGAAATATTTCCCGCGTACTTCCGGTGAAATCTGCCGATTTCGGCGGAGCAAATATTTTTGCTCAGCAGAGCGACCCGGAATCGGTGGCTGGTTCCAATCTGCCATTGGAACCAGCAACTTACGCTCTCATTCTGCCATTAGAATAGGATTGCTCCATGCAGAGCAGAAATACTTTATCTGGATCTACCATTGGAATACAACGCAAGTAACATCAAGAGTGAGCGCGTCCCTCTGCACGTCAGACAGCAACGCCCCGTAAAGTGAGGTGTGAAGATTTAATGGATAGTTACTAGCTCAGCGAGCCAGCGGGCCAGCGTAGACGCCAGTGCGCATGCGCGGTGCAACAAGCGCAGTGGCGTCTGTGCTGGCCCGTGGGCCCGCTGGCTCGCTGAGCTATAACTCTCTAATGATATCACGCCGCGGCAAATCCTGACCCTAGACACAGCGACACATGCTTGCCAGGCAAAGCGTGCCGTATGAGTACAGCGGCGGCGACTAACCGAGATGTACGGTTCCAAGCTTCCTTGCGCAATTCTTCGTGGGACGTTTCGGCCTGATATGGTGGCGGGGCCGCCTTTTTGTGCACTCCCGCAGTGCTCGGCTTCGATATTACGTAGATTCGCAGTCAAAATTTGATTCTAAATATCTCGAAATAGCTGCAAATTGCAAGATCTTTGCAAAATGAGGGTGCATTAAAGTGCGGCTGCCTTCAAATTCGTCCGTTAAACAGTTACCACTAAGGCACTAATAAAATAGTTAATTTACATTTTTGGTGTTAACTATTCTTCTGAAGCTCACGTTATTAGCGGCAAAGTATGTCCGCCTCACCTAGGAACTCCTCTGCAAAAACACTGCGTTCACTGCGCTTACAGCCTTTGTGTAAAAAAAATTTGTGTTGTCTAAAAAGAAAAAAAAGAAAACACCCTTTATTTCTGTCATCAAATGCGATGGAGGAAGTAGCTCATCAGTCTGCTCTTTTTGGAGGAAGTAATGGCTAAAAGCGAATTCTAGTAATGCAGCTTCATATCCAAGACCGTCAGCAACAGTACTTAGAACGGAGAAACAAAAAAAAATTTTGGGCAGCATCGAACTGGACGAAATATTTTCAACAACATTCGCTTAATAAGCGCAGCAAATATCTATATAGAGAGTAAGAGTTATACAACATCACATACACAGCAGAACAAACAAAAGTCTACCTACAAACTTGACACGTCCAGTCATCTCAAAGGTTTCAATGTGCATTGCAATAAATAATTTGCAACTATGTGCTATCTGTTTAGTAATGTTGTCAATGTAACACAATCTTTCTTTCGAATAACTTGATATCCGAGTTGCTACCCTCCGCTGACACATTTGGTTCCCGTTTCGAAGCTCACGGCAACAAGCAAAAGTTACGAGTGGTCGGGCATCGCGATAACTCGGTTTGTGAGTAGGTACAATCTAGATGTGCAGGAAATACACCATAATTTTACATAAACAGTTCGTGCAAAAAATATAACTTTCTATAATTCCTCGCCTGCTGAAATCCTCCGAACTTAACATTGGTGGACATTATGGACAGGTAGAATGCCGGATAGCGGGAAAAGTGACTGACATCTGCGTTGTGACAAAGACTAAAGAGAAGTCTGCATTATTAACTGTCATCAGCCCGAGTCGAATATACGCACGTCAAATCTAAGCCTTTCATCTTTTAGACATTATAATACTAATTGCTATTTGTCATGCTCTAATGCGATTAGCAATTCGGGGGACCTCCACCCACTTTGCAGTATGTATGTATGTATGTATGTATGTATGTATGTATGTATGTATGTATGTATGTATGTATGTATGTATGTATGTATGTATGTATGTATGTATGTATGTATGTATGTATGTATGTATGTGTGTGTATGTATGTATGTATGTATGTATGTGTGTGTGTGTGTGTATGTATGTATGTATGTATGTATGTATGTATGTATGTATGTATGTATGTATGTATGTATGTATGTATGTATGTATGTATGTATGTATGTATGTATGTATGTATGTATGTATGTATGTATGTATGTATGTATGTATGTATGTATGTATGTGGAGGGGGATTCTAGAGCCATATCTAACCTCTTTCACGCTGATATTCCATGAAAAAAAACCTGAGGATCAAAGTGGATGAAAAAACAACTTGCCGTTCCCCACCGGCGGCAAGTTGTTTCTTCATCCACTTTCATTTCCATTAATTTATCGTTTCTTTATTTCATTTATCAAGCACAAATAATTTCCCCTACGTTCTCCTTCGTGTTAGTGTTCGTTGGCTTCTTATGATATCACTAATAAAAAATCGGGCCCCTCGGTTAACCCCCTTTCTTCTCGTTTATATATATGTATATATCATTCGTTTCTAGTTCACACTACGCATTCCTCGTTCCAGGATAAGTTAAACAGAGTAGCCGCAAGGATGCTGCTCTAAATTTCTTCATATCTACTCCAGGTAACAACTGCAATATAGCGGCTGCGAGACGTTGCAGTTCCAGGATGCGCGTTCACGTTTAGTATCGGGGGTACCTTAAATTGCGCCCACACTTCCCTACAAAAGCTTTGTTCTTTTTCTTTTTGTTTTTTGCAAAACAACTCCAGAATTCCGGTTCGAGCCCAGATCCTCGTGCTCTGCAGAACACCTTAGCCATTCTGAGAAGGAAATGTCCGACACGCAGGACAATTCGCAGGACACGCAGTACAGACGCAGGACAGGCAGGCACGTACAGCGTGAGCTTGTAATAATTGCTTCATTGGATAACAGGTTCCCCTATAATCGTTACCGCCTACAGACAGTATGTACGATCCTTGTGTGAAGCTTGACATGAGAATGCCGCTCTTTTTTTTTCTATTCTTCTCAGCTATTGTCTTGTAACTCCAAATTATCCAAATGAGCAAATTTGTTCAAATGGTCTCTAGCCTAGTTGACGTACCAACACCACAGAACTCGGCGCATCATAGCCGTAGTTGCTTTTTGGACTACAAAGCTCTAGATAAGTATACGTACACCACAAAACGATGACGCATGCGTACACTGGGTCAATGCATAAGCATTATATTGTGGCAGGCACCATGAAAATTTGGTTACGAGCGCTGCTACCGGAACGCCCGTTGCTCTCCTGGTTCCACTATAGATCCGCGCCACGTTTCTTATCTAACGGTATTGTGTCTTTGGCACAACTGCATCGGTTAAAACATAATAGCAACATTTCAGAAAGTGCTGATAATATCTTGGCTTCCCCAAGGGGTCTCCTTAAAACCACCATTTCCTTTTGTTTTTCGCCAAAACATCACCCCCCCCCCCCCACTCCGCCGTTTCCAGACTTAAGGAAACAAGTATAAATATATAGGAGCTTGATGAACAGGCTCTGCGGCCTG
Source organism: Dermacentor albipictus (assembly GCF_038994185.2). Classification (NCBI taxonomy): domain Eukaryota; kingdom Metazoa; phylum Arthropoda; class Arachnida; order Ixodida; family Ixodidae; genus Dermacentor; species Dermacentor albipictus. Next base: position 349,324,416 of record NC_091821.1, on the reverse strand, counting down.
TGATTCATTATTAACACTGTTAGACAAAGTATTCGCAACAATAAAAGACTGTGGCAATAAGACGAGCACGAAAAATTACACTAAAAAAGGCATTAAATCTTGAATTTCTTAGGCGAAACGGACTTAGAATTTCTTAGACCTCTGCACCCATAAAAAATATTAACGCCAAATTTATACTGCAGTGTGGTCGTGAAATATACAAAATAACCTATAAGGAAATAAAAATTCAGAAACACTACTGCATCATTATTAATTCTTCAACACAGCAATCGCGAACAGTATTTTTATCAGCCATGGCGACCCTGTTAATTATGTTATATTTTCTAGAAGTTCTTATCATTTCTGCCAAACTTTCTGTCCAACCTAACTGTTACTTATGCACACATATATTTAATTTCTTATTAGGAAATTGCACCAATAGAAAAGTAGAATAAAGGTGTCACTGCAGAAATGCTAGCGCCTTTCCCTCACTTTCTGTGCACATTTACGGAATCCTACATAGCCAGCGCGTCAAGACCATGTTCCTCAATGAAAACAAATGGAATTGCTTTGCTCTATGTGCACATTTCATACACCAAGATTATAATAACAACGAGAGAATGATGGCGACTTGACTCTTCCCGACAACGTTGTCTTGGAGAATCCAATAATTGCATTAAACAAAATGATGTGGCCATCCTTGCCTGTACAGTGATTCCAGAAGTACAGCTCACTGTCCGTCGTTCCTTGTATAAGGTCATACGTACTTGGTATCGCTGGCTAGCCGTTACAATACGGGACCTCATTGCAGCGCAAAATTTTAGTCCTCTACGTCTTTCTTTTTTTTTGGACGCAGCGGAAGGAGGGGGAAGAGAAGGCAATAATACGCCTTGCACTGCGATAAATTCAATATCAAACTCGTTAATTGCAACGTTTCTATTAAATCGCATTTCTTTTTATTGCTTTTCCCAATTACCGCATTCTTTTCTTATATTTTGCTTTTGAAGATTCGCACTGTTCTGAACTTTGTCACGCGTGCTTACATAAGCTTTGCATATCCAGTGTTTTAAGGTCCTTCACACCTTCCACATCCCATTGCTATTCAAATATTTGTATTTTGCTTTTACTTGGTCATCTTGCGTGCGATGTAAAACAAAAATCGAATCCAGAACCAGGCCGTTTGACTTTACCCCAAGGCGTTCTGTATCTTCATGATCAGTGAGGGTGACAATAAAGTGAGTATACGAAAAACAGATGAAAATAAAAACAAATAAGCAGCGTGCTGATTTAACACAGCTCTCCATATTTTGCATTAGGGCTTGACCGTTTCTTTGCTCTCTTTGTACTTTGTTGGTTGCAGAAAAAAAAGCTCTTCTATATGTCAGCGCATAAATAATTTATCAGCTCGGTCAAGGAATGCATTTATTCTGTTGCATAAACTGCTTTCTCTTCGAAGCAGGGCAGGCTTTCTTCTTTTTTTCTCTTTACTCGGCCCTCGCGTATCTTTAAGCGGATAATGGAATCAGAATGAAAACATTGCTGGCAGCAAGTAACGGCTAACATGTTTGTGTTTCGATGCCGTGCGTGAGTACACAACCCTCCATATGCTCTTGCTCGCTTGCTTGCTGCCTGTGAAAGCAGACAGTGCGTGTGCGCGCGTTTACAGAGCAAGCTGCCTTGCTCGCAGGGTTGGTCCAATTATTTTAAGAATAGCCTGCTTCTCAATTCATTGTGGTATGGCGCCATTTTGCTCCGGCCACCGAATAAATATCGCGTTAACGATGCCCAAAGCAATCCATTTTCCCTCGCTCAGTGATTAAAGAAAGAACGTCCTCCTCATTGTGTCCCGATCACATAAACACCTTGCAGAAAAGACACAGTACTAATACACCTGATACTGAGGCTTACACTAACCTAATGGCGCTTTACAAGATCGATAGGAGAGCAGACTGGGACATCAGGTACATCCCAACACACCCGAACAAGTGTCGACGAGAATCACGAGACATGTTTCTCGGTCTCCATTGAGTAAAGTTTGTTGAACTACGTCTTCTCTGGGATGAAGATTAGAGGCGCAGTCTCCACGCGTCATACCAAGCTCCCTGTTGGCCCGGTCGCTTGTCCTTGTCGCCAAATCCAAATGTCACCGAAGGCTCAAGAGAAGGAGCTGATGGTTCTCGAGCAGAAGCTCGGAGGTTAAGAGAGGCCACTGCAACAGTTCGGCGGCGTCGTTCCAGCCTATGTCTCGGCCTCCCATGCCGCTGCCATTAAAAGGGAGATCTCATGAGCTTCTGCGACTCAACATTTGTCGTGGTCAACCGCAATCGGGACTTAGAAGATTGGGAGTGACGAAGCGATTAGCATTCCTTTTGACTGTATATGCTCTGTACTGCCGTAGTAACGTCCAAAAGATGATACGGCAGCACGAACCAGGCTACCGAAAACGTGCTCTCGCGTTATACCCAGCTCAAGGCCAAACGATCAAGCGAAACTCTTTTATCGCCAACGTCATTTGCGTACTGCTAACAGATATGCGCATAACTGTAGTTCGCAATGCTGCATGCCGAAACCACGCCGATAAGGTAACAATGTAAAGGTCACGAGTATCTGTGCCTATTCCATTGTTCCAATGGTTGAAATCTTGAGCCCTTAAGAAGCTCAACGTGAGTTTAATTATTCACGAGAGTACATCGCTTTTATATTTGCAGTAAATCTTATCTAAAACTTATCATTGGCTAAGTAGTAAGCGTAGCCGTGGTTGTTCGGAGAAAGGCATCTTTAAAGGCACAATTGGCCATATTTGACCCTTGAGCCAACAAAATCCATAAATCATCATTTAAAGACACAAGGGTTCGTTTTGCAGTGCTTCCCACCAACTTCGTTATGCAGCGTTATGCTGTGATCGTCAGGTGGTTGTTGTTGTCCTTTAAACGTGTGGCCCATATCCACTAGGGGGATTGGGCAGTCTCCGGTAAATTCATTATGCCTTGTGGCCCAATGAATATGTAAATTAAAGTTACCATGAAAATTTCCGAAAACTGATAAACTCTATGTGACAGATACAAATGACGAGCGGCACAATCTATGTGCCTCAACTTCATCTTTGTGGCTACAAACAGTTTCGAGACTTCGCAAATTGTCCGTTTTCTAGAAAATTCTCGCTTGTAAATGCAACAAATCGCGACAATTACGCAGGTGCTCAACGTTTAATCACCTTGCACTGTGTTTCGAAAGCCGTTAGTGCTTGAAAACATAGAAATAACCTCACGGGAACTTACGAAGTCACAGGTACGAAGATTAGATGCTAACCATCATTCCCATGGCACAGCTGGGCGATCGCAGCCCCACAATTTCCTCTACTAATTTTTGTAAAAAACTCTACGGCTCGGACTACCTTGTAGGCCGGCATGGATAGAGTCAGTGCAGAAAACAAGAACATGCGGCGGGCACACTGGAGGCTATAGAAGCGCTGAGCCCGGTTGTAACAAATCGTTTGAAGTGACTCGCGTGTAGCGAAAGAATTGCGCAGGATATTCTAAAGCACTTACAAAGTATTGGGCACATTTTGGACAGTGCAGTTGTAAATGACACCCGTATAGTACTAACGGGGGAGGGGGGGGGGGGAGGTGAGGGGGTGAGAACTGTCTTATGCAGCTTCGTTGTGTTTGAGGTGTCAGTTACTCAGATTTGCAGACATATATGAAGGGTGTTTTTGCAGTTGACCGCCTCCTCTGTACTGCTCATGCACCGCCGATTCTGCATCAACGGAGAATAGTGTGCCTGAAAAATATGCTCTGTGGACTTCTGAGCGCTGGCTGATGTGATTGTCTGTCATCACCAGACTCTGCAACTAATTGTCGTAACCGGAGCCAGGGTATGGGCATGATGAATAAACTTTATTGATCGGAGCAAGCGAAGTCTTCGCCAGAGTTCTGCGACCTGAGATAAAATAAGTTAAACGAAGCGAGTGTATAGAATCAAAAATAAGGTTAGGCATGTACACGAAGAAAAAAGAACGTAGTGTCTATCCACTTCTTCAGCAATGTTAACAGAGGTAACATAAAGAGGTTGGCGTGAAGGAAGGCTTATCATTAGGTTTCTAATGCGAACCTTCAGCAGTGCCTCTTTGTGGGTATGTGTCATACATAAAGGACAACAAAAACAATCACAACCGGAATCACTACCTTCACAAACGCCGTCGAGCTGTTTTGTTTCCAAAGAATGGATCTTACCCACTTACCCACTTACACTTTCCCACATCTGGACGAAATGCAATTTTTCCAGAGTTCTCGCTCAATAATTTTTTTTTCGTTTTTCTCGAAGAAAAATTGCGCACATCTGCGAATATTTACGACGATCGATGCAGCATGAACCAGTCCAATATTTACTGCGCAGAATGCTGTGATTTGCTACCGCGCCACTACTGCGCATTGTAGGCAAAACTGCAACTTTTCTGTACTTATGTAATCTAGCGCATATATAGGAATGAAAACCTCCCTTCGTTTTTTTTCTCTTTTTAAGTGTGACGTTCTGCTATACAAATTTCACGTTTTCTTTGACAGGACGCACCCAACATTCAGCGAAACCTACTGGGAATTCAGACGCAACAAGGTTTATATTGCCTATTCCCGGTTTTAGGCTGCTTCGTGTCTCCGACACTCTATTGAGCAGCTACGTCGTAGCTTTATGCAAAACAGCAAAGCGAAGTGGACATATCTCCTTCAACCACGGCGTACATGGGCGTATGCGGCTTGTTTTTGCCAGTTCTGTCCAGTGAGGGGCATTGAAGAAAGCCCTGGGTCTGCAGATAAACGAAACCATCTGCATATTCACTATAACACTATTTCGCTTCAGTGCGCAGAGAACCGCTACACGTGAGCACTTTGCTGAAGTCAACACCATGTTTGAACAATGGCAAAACCATTCTTTCTCGTCCTTGTAATGCTGACAACCATCATCTAACCTGTTCACGAGTTTTCAGCCGGTCATTCAATTCTCTTTATCTAAAAACAATTTTCGTCAAGGGTTGTAAGCTTTAGGCTGCTGAGCACGAGGTCGGCGGATCAAATCCCGGCCACGGCGGCCGCATTTCGATGGGGGCGACATGCGAAAACACCCGTGTACTTTGATTTAGGTGCACGTTAAGGAACCCCAGGTGGTCGAAATTTCCGGAGTCCTCCACTACGGCGTGCCTCATAATCAGAAAGTGGTTTTGGCAAGTAAAACCGCATAATTTGTTTTTATGTTTTAAGGATTGTAAGCTATATTCATATGTACTTGCTCAGATTTTGAGGACTTACTAGAACATTCATGAAGGATCATAGTTCCAACATGGCTTTCTTTCACTTCATTCTCCAGCGCCTTGGAGTCGATTCTCTTCCTTAGAAAGAACGTAGCTTCTGTAGCTTCGCTTTGAAAGGAAGACAAGCGAAAAGACACACACACACACACACACACACACACACACACACACACACACACACACACACACACACACACACACACACACACACACACACACACACACACACACACACACACACACACACACACACACACACACACACACACACACACACACACACGCACGCACACGCACAAGCACACACACACAAACACACACACACACACACACACACACTTCACGTACTGCGGTCCACTCTAGCTGAACGAGCCCACTTCAACAAAAATTGAACTTTATCGACAGCCTATCACAATTCTCTAAGTAAGATATAGGAACTCAGAAAGGTATATTGCAGAGTAAACAACTCGCTTTCTGCTTACACCTGTACTCGAAGACGTCAATAATAGTGATTACCATGGAAGTGCGGAAAGTGAGCGCCGTTCGTGCCGGTTATTTTGGCTACAGATTTCAATGGTAGAATTATTTCAACAAATCATAAAGGTGCTAGCTAAACACATTCGCAACAAGACGGGAAATGTTTCATGCTACACTCAACAACACAAAATGTTTAATACAACACTCGCTCTAACTGGGCTAGGCTCAGCAGGCTTCAAATATATCTGCCAAATACGCATCGTACGCAACTTTTACGATAGTCACGAATTGAAAGTACTGCACGGCAGTGTTGTTCATTTCTTCTTTTTTTTTCATGTGGCACACTCGGGTGACTTCTTCACGACAGAACTCTGCGAACAGTTGTACACACCACGAAATGCGTCACTGTTGCGAAGCGCAGCGCCCCAATCGGCGCTGGCTGCCCCGCTTCTCATTTGAAGGCTACCGTCGCTCCTCTCACAGTACTGGAGCATCAGGTAAGCGAAGAAGATCTGCGCACTGGACATTACCCGACCACCGGGAAGCATCACTGCAATGTCGTCCTCTTTCCCGCTGGTAGTCTTGAGGAAGACCTTGAAGGCGACACGCACAGCAAGGACGTCTCGGAACCTTGCCAGGCGCAGGTAGTCCCGCCGGCCGTCGAGGCAAGCTTCGGCTGCGAGAAGCTTCATCCACGTGTTGTCATTGAGCCAGCTCGCGGTGGCGTTTGCCGAGCTGGCTTCGTCAAGAAGCATATCGAACAGGCAGCGGCTCAGTCGGGGCCCGAGCCGCGACAACTGCAAAACGTCCGCGCCGCCTTCGTCCAAAGCCTGCGACAGGTTGAAGGAGAGCAGAGGAACATACACGCTTCTCGGATGCGTTTCGTGCCAGCAGTCAGCGCTGAATACGGACCGGCTCCAACGCTTCCGAGAACCGCGAGTCAAGACGTGGGAGAAGGTGTATTCGTGGTAGGCGACGAAGGTGTCAAGTCCCCAACGCGATTTTGTGACGTTGGGCAGTTTCTTGACGTATTCAGCGACCGGAGCGGGATCTGTGGCCCAACTAGGTCCGAACACCATGACGTCGCTTGTCGAAAGGATTTCACGTATTTGGTGCTTCGAGGAGTACGATATGTACGGTAACTCGTTCATTTCGTTCCGCAATTCAATGACGACTGCGTCAACCATACCGATCAGGCTGGACGCGGACTTGCGCAGTTTGCCGTGAGCGAATACAGAAGCAAATGTAAGCGGGCGTAACGCTCTCTCCACCACGCGCAGGCACAGTCGCCACCGAGGCTGCGCCATTCGAGTCTTGCCGTAGACGAATATGCTCAACAAGTCGAGTAGCTTCGAATACGGGATGAACGGCGACACCTGAATCATGAGCCGAAGGCCGAGGTAATTCATGACAGTGTGAGGCTCGGTATTCGCGACGAGCTCTAATATGGAGAGCGTGGAGTTGGGCGACCATATTAACACATAGGACATAGCGCCGTCAGCGACAGAGCCTTCGAATCCCTGAAGCGTTGCGTTTATAAACTCCTGCAGGTCTGGGCGTGATTCGAGGCGTTCAACTTTCGCTGTGTTTCCTCTCGGCGCCGCTTGAACGAGCTTCTCGATGTTGCTGGCAAATCTGGCTATGGAGAGAATGTCTCTTGGTGGCATGTACTCCGTTTCTGCTATTTTAATCGCTGAAAACACCGCCTCTGTGAAAAGGCGGACCACTTCACTGCTTTCAATAGGACCAAAAGATGTCAAAGCTTCAGGTAGTCCTACCGACACAAGGTCTTTGTTTTCCACCACTGGGTGAGACGCAACACTCAAAGTGAGCAGCGCTACAGTGCCCGTCTTTCGGAGAAGTTGAGCAGCTGTTCTCCAAACGAAAACATTCGTCCCTAAAGGAGCGCGCAGAGGAAATCCATCGAGAGAAAACGACGTCATCAGATCCTTGAGCGCCGGCACGCCTTCGTAGTCGATGCGCCTTAAATTCATGCACTCGTCGTGGAGAAACTTCAGTGGCTGCGCAATCTTAGGGCTTCGACGACCGTCCTGAAGAAAGGCGTGAACTTTTTCCTCCAGAAATTCGGCGTGGTCATCGTCCGTTGAAGTTGAATAGTAGTTGGCTGCCGATGTAAACCGGCTTCGCCAGTGGTTGCACACAAACGCGTTGAAGTCGTCGCACGGTTCAACGTCACGCCAGGAGAGAAGATCGCTCAGGTACGAAGCACGTCGGAGGCAGGCGTCAGAGGCGCAGGTAGCGCCAAATCGAATATTGTCAATATGGCTTCTCAATTTCGCAGACGGCTCCTGTTTGGGCCAGAACAAAAAGCATAGCACGAGAGCAAGGACAAACGCCAGACACACGGCCGCAGGATAAAGAAACTTCTCCCTGTGGATCCCCTGCTCCACGTTTCTGAGAACACGCTGCTCACCCGTCCGAACAACTGTTTCTGCCCGTTCTGATGGAGATTCAGCCGTGGTGCTCCTTAAACTTTCGCCAGTGCTCTCGGTCGTCGTATAGCGCGAGCTTGATTTCTTCGACGACGTGCTCAGCTTCGACCCCGATTTTCTCAGTTTAAAACTGATCATCGATCGTCTTTTCTGTTCCTTGGGCACTGCACTGCTTCTCTCTGTGAGACCAACACTACGCAATTCTCCCTGACTCACTCGCTGCTCGAGCTTCGCAAACTGAGGAGCTGATGTCCCGGTTTGCTTGTCGACGAATTTGTTGGCCATCTTGAGCGAGTACTGGGCATGGGCTTGCGATCTCCGAGAACTGCTTGGTGGCAGTTTTTGAACCGCAGTTGTTGAGGGCTGCGTGTTTGCAGGTGTTCCGCTCGAGGACGAAAAATTGTCCGATGCAGCCGGCGATTCTCCGCTTCTCGAAGAACTACTAGGGCCGATAATGTCTGCTTCTTCCCTTTTCGGTACTTTGAGAGGAGTCTTCTGGTACATGCCGTGTAATGCTGTCACGCCTTTGGGATCCTTCTTCGGTGCCTGTGCTCTGCTATAGGTCCGGCGAGAGGCTGAGCTGGCAGGTACGGTCGTCGGCAGACGTGTATCTAGCAGACTCGTAGTGTAAGTACTGTCAGTTGTAGCAAACGGCCCTCTTCGGGCTGATGTCGTTGGCGGAGTCCGCAAAGAAGGCGTCGAAAAGTTGGCTAAGCGGACGTTGTGGCTGGTCAGCAGATCGCGCGGATTTGCTTCTTGAAGAAATGACCTTGGTGTTTTTGTCGCTATTGTTGACTCTTCTACATTGGGGAGATCTGCCACCAACAGTGTACTTTTCTTCGTTGTAGCCGTAGAGTCTTTGAAGCTAAATAAATTTCTGCCCTGCAATATTTCAGCTGGCGATTTCTCTTCGGTTGGCTTCTGCTTATTTTTGCCATGCAGCGTACTTTTCTTCGTTGTGGCCGTAGAGTCTTTGAAGCTAAATAAATTTCTGCCCTGCAATATTTCAGCTGGCGATTTCTCTTCGGTTGGCTTCTGATTATTTTTGCCATGCAGCGTTTCTTTAGTCGCCAAATATGTGGTCTGTTTGGTTCCTTCGCAAGTTGTAGTGGCAGCTGGACTGGAAGAGTACTTAAATAGGTTTGGTTGCTTAACTTGCGGTGACCTTCCAACTTTTCCATGATTTGCTAGCCGATATTCCGCTAATGACCTCGATTCGCTCTCCACGACATGTTGCGACGGTCTAACACTCAAAGGGTTCTCCTCCGGAGGAACCAGAGATGTCCAGGAGGAAGCGGAGGCTTTAGGAACGCTATAGTCTCGCAATACAAATTGGTTGTGAGGCATTACTGAAGGCAAAGTCTGTCGTCTCTGCTTAAACACCCTTTCGATTTCTTCTGTGTTCCTAAAATGCTTCTCATTTATCTCCGGTGCGGCGACTAACTTATCTTCCTTATGAGCCTCGGTTATCGCGCAGCTTGAAGCGAGGGTCTCCTTAGTAGTCGTCGTCTTCGACTCACCGGCAGCGCACGGCGGTTGGCTCCTTGATGGGATATCGTTCTTGGACAGCGCACTCCCGGGGCTCTGGAACGGGGCCCTCGAACTCGGTTGCGTTGGATTCATAGGGACACCCAGATCGTCCGTCAGCAAGTCGTGTCAGTTGATCGCGGCCATCTTCTCGAACGCGCGTTAGGCAGTTGCGAGTAGCCTCTGAGCAGGGGACGAGGCGTCGCGCGCAGGCTTTCTGCCCGAGACGATGATGAAGATGACGATAATGATGCTGCCGGTGATCATGATCCTCATCTATGGTACATACCCACTAAGAGAAATAGGCCAATAATCCGGTGGCAGCGGGCGGCGTGTTACAAACAGCTATTTTAAGAGGAGAAGCGCAATATTCAAAAGGTATAGGATCGAAAAAACAAGAGTGCCTACGTACCTGAGCAGTCAAACTAACTGAAACCAAATGCATGGACAAGGTGTGCGTGCGTGCGTGCGTGCGTGCGTGCGTGCGTGCGTGCGTGCGTGCATGCGATGTAATAAGAAAATGTAAACTAAGAATTTTAAATGATCGATGATCATAGTTGTTAGTGGGACATTGCAAAAAGAGAGAATAATATGTTTAAATTATGTCTTTAAGCCTATTTGGGGAAGTAGGTAAAAGAATGTAAATATTAGAAAAATAAACTTAAAATGAAGAATTTTCAGCAATTATCATTGCGAAAATTTCAAACTAACTGGAATGATTAATGATAAAAGCACCTGGCACGTTTGGAAATTTAACACGGTAGTCGTTTTTGCTTCCTGAATAAACTTATAGGTAGCAATGCAGGTGTCCACGCGCCTGGAGGCCATGCAGCCTTCCACCGGCATTCTCCTCTGTACTTCCTGTTCGTCCTCTTTGCTAACGGACACGGTACGAACAGCTTATTTTAGCAATTAACATCCAAGATGGGGTCCACTTTCGATGAATGATGATGACGGAGTATGATACGATGCATGGAGTGGTAGAAGGGAAAAAAAGATAATAGGATAACGAAGGAATGAAGGGTTGTTTTATTCTGGTCGTCTGGACGCGAAATCGGAAGCCACCTGGACGCGAAGCTGGAAGCCATTCTGATCGTCTGGAAGCCATCTGGAAGCAAAACTGCGCCAACGTCCTGTGGCTGCGTCGGACGTGACGCACTTGGAGTAGCCAAAGCTTCTCGACTACAAATGCTGAAGAAGCGGCGCAATTTATTGAATTCGTCTTCCCCTCCGACATGGAAAGCATGGCGAAAGTGCCACGGTTGATGTGTTACTTGGAAATTCGACAATGCGAAAGCAAAAAAAAAAAATTAGGAAATAAAGTGGCATTAACGTAAACGAATTAAGTCTTCTGCAATGTAACTAAACCACCGGCGTACCGGGAGTTCGCATTTATCGAACAATCAATGAAGCAACGATGTTGCCTACTTAGTCATCGCGTTCAAAATCAAACAAATCTGAAAAGATGGGGCACTATAACGTAAATCTATTCCAATCCACTACTGAAATCAGCCCTCCATGAATGGTCAAAATTTTTTCAGTCTACCCACTTCGCCTGCCTCTCCCGCGGCGTCAGCGAAACCGCGAAAACTCTCCAACCTATATGACGTGCCCACACTGCTTATGCGTGGTGAGACCAAAGGAAATAAAGATAATTGTTTCTGACTCCACCATTTTCGACATTAGCCCTCCGTTATAGATCAAAAGTTTGCAAAACCGCGAGAACTTGCCCCGTCAAAGTGTACGCGGTAAAGATGCATTACTATGCCGAAGAAAACTTAGAATTTATTATTATTATTATTATTATTTTAATAACCGGAGTCTTCCCTGTTCTCGAAGGAATCAAAAGTAACTGTCCGCCGATTGCTCTGGCACTGGTCACTCGAGACTGCCGAGGAGAATAGAATTATTTGCGTATAAAAAAAATTGCCTAGATGTACGCGATTGTAGAGTCCTCTCGGTAAGTATAAAACGTCGCATTTTCAACTCTTCTTCGCTGAGGATACATTTTACGGCGTTTCCAAGGTTCCGGTTGCACGCCGCAGCGATTTCCGACCAACCACAGTGAGCTAAGCAAGGCGAAGCGGGCCAATTGAGGACGCCAGCACCACCTTCCTCATCCGGCTATATACTTTGAATGCACTGCTTCGGCTCCACCAAAAGCCTCTCCCTTTCTGCATGCTCACCGTCTCTTGTCACCCAACTATATAAGAAATACCTATCAAGATAGGTGATGGCTATTCGCTTAGAAAGTAAACAAAAGTGACCTCCTATGAACGAGGAGAGTAATTGATTGGACAGTTCACACGAAGCTGCAGGTCACCACCCGGTGCTTGCGTCAGCGTTACGTAAGTTTGACTCCTGGAGATCGGAATAAAAACAGATTGAAGTAGGTTCATAGCACAGGGCCTATGATGTGATCGTTGTCCACAACACATTCACATCGACCGAGCGACAAAAAGAGCGACAAAAATATTATCCTTATACACAGTACATCACCTGCTACATTTCTTATTGTGTTTGCACGAGTACTCAGGTGTAGTCTGAAGTCATTATCAAGAACTTGATCTGCGCTAAGCTATCCATGAAATCAGCCCCGTCGTAACTTCTCTCCAAGCACAGGAGACAATAAACCAGAGCCGATGTCAGGACAAAGTTACAATGAAGCCCCAAAGAGAGAGAAAGGAGTGGCACTGTGAGGTTGTTGACCAGTCTTTCTGACACCAAGCATACCGCATATAACCTCGTGCTTTCGCTAGACGTGCGCTTCTTTTTTTTTCTTTTTAATCGCAAGCACGTTTTTTTGTAGCTTTATACCGATTAACTCACCCTCAGTTCCTTCAGTGGTCAGGTGACGATAGAGCAGTTGACATTAGGAGGACTGGAAGTATCAAATTTGTCACGCGGCGAAAGCCAAGCCGCCTGTCTGATACTTGCAAACCAACACGGACTGCCCTGGTCTGTTGACGTTTTGTAAGCATTTGTTCCATGTAGCGATGGCTGAAACGTAGCACCGGAGGAAACTAATGAAGAACAGTACCCATCACGATAGGGAATATAACACGAGGGGAAGAAAAGCCGAGGTCATGTACCCAACAAGTTACGTAATCACGTATCCCTGCTTCCTACAATTCCATGAGAAACGAAATTGGAACTCATCATCATCAGCCCCTAAAAGTTCCGTTCCGATTTCAAACCACCTCACACCACGCACGCATTTTGACGTCCCTGAAGCACCGTCAGCGCGTGTCTGGTGCTCAACACACTCGCTGCATTCTTCCAGCTTTAGTTTTCTTCAAATCTGCTTCTACCTTCCTCTTAAATCATGCTTTGGAATTTAATAAGCCCGGGCACAAGTTACCTACTTTCAATACTTCAGACCTTTGTCACCTTATGCCCTTTGTGTTTCAGTATTTTTCTTGAGACTGCTTGTTTTAAATTAATTTCTTATTTCGTTTATTCATGTTTTCGTTGTTTTATAGATTGTCCCACTGGTCAAGTTGTCTTCACGTTCGCTAGAATGAATGTGCTTTAATACTCTGTTTTTCCAAGAATATCGAAGAATTTTACCTCCCTTGCCCCAAATATAATTATGAATAAAAATTTTAGTTATTATACCCACAGCCTCAGCGTTTTTTAAAACTACAAAATTTAGTGGATAGTCCAGAAGCGTTCTGGCAAATCTGCTTAACCCCTATGAATGTAAACTGGGGCTGCAACTAGGTCACTATTGGGATCCGATTCCCGACAACAACGAATATTTGATATCCATACAGTCCCCAGTAGTCAATGTCAAATAGTCACCTAAACTCGGACTGCTGTATACGCCGAGCACGTTGGCCAATGCTAAATGCCTACGTGGCTAGAAAAGCGTTTTTTTTTTTACTTTTTCTTAGCTACGTCTAAGAGGTGGTTTCAGGAGCTTTATGTAAACGAGCCAAGTATTCATTTCTTTTGTCAGGAGATGGTCTACGGAATATGTTACGAACCTTTTGATGAAATAATCTACCACTAAATTTAGGCGACGCTTTAGATTTCTCGTGACTAAGGAGAGGCGCAGCCTGGGTCCTCACTCGAGCGTTCGAGCGTTGAGAAATAGCTGGCGTCAAGAAGCTTGCACCATCTGTTCTGTCGACACACGCTGCTGCGCTAAATTACAATAGCATCGATAGAAATTGCGTCGACTAACAAATGTCCTTCTACTCCGTACGCCCAGTCTTGTGTATAGCCAATAGACGCGCGCTGAATCGATGTTTGCTAAGGTCATCGATTAATTTATGTTTCCGAAGGCCCTCTGTGCTATACAATTTTTACGAGAAGGCACAAAGGCAACCACCCGCTTTCTCGCTACTTAGTCACGTGAAATATACGCCATTAAATTGTTAATTGACTCAGTATCGCGTCACAGTACTACGACTCAGGAACGTTTTCATGGAGGCCTGCGAATTATAGTTTCCCGCACCGTCGGGTTATGTAGTGCGCGCACAAAGCCTTCTCGCATTTTAACACTGAGGTTGCCATGAGTGTGAATCGAACCTTATACCTCTTACTCAGCTGCAAAACTCCACAGCCGCTGAGTCATCGCTGGTGGCGGCAGAACACATCACGAAATGCCAAACAGCTTACCGCTCGACGCAGACGCTGACCAGAGTCATCACCGAGGCGTAGAGGGCCATGACCTCGATGAAGCGCAGCGTGCGGCACAGGCCCAAGCCCAGCTCCCAGCCGCGGTTCCGGATGAAGAGCACGATGTCCGGCACGCAGGCCAGCAGAATGGTGAGGTCGCTGAGTGCCAGGTTCAGGATGAACAGGTTGGTCACCGAACTGCGCATGTCTCTGTCGCCCAGGACGGCGCACACCACGAACGCGTTGCCCAGCACCCCCGAAATGCCGATGGCGGCGAATAGCGAGGCGAGCGTGGCGATTGTGGCAGGCGATGCCACAGGTTCCTCCGCTGCCATAGACACGCTTGGCAGGGTTCCGTTCACGATGAAAGTCGGCGAGGAGACCTCCAGTAGCATGCTCTCGGTCGGAGACATGGAGAATCGAGTGGCGTGCGAGCAGTGTCTCAAGAATTTGCTTGCGCTCCTCCACTCATTCGTCGAGACCGATTCTTTCAATGACGAATCCGGGCACGCCAGACACAGTGAGAAGCCTTGAACAGGCAATGCTTGTGCAGGCGGTGTACCGCTTGACTACGACAGTGGAAAGTATAGGTCAACAGGGCGTTGGGCATCACCCTTACTCCTGCGGGAGCGATGTAGCAGTGTCCCTACCTCAGGCCTGCACAAGAAAGCATTGGAGAAATATCTGCGCGTAAGAGTTCAATGAAGAAACGCCTCACGGCTTCTTTGATTACAGAAAGAGCGAGAGCATAGAGGCTTCTCCAAAAATTAATTGAGAGAACTCTGGCGCTATTGTGTCCAGGAGCTGCAAGTAGGACGATTCAGCCAGCATCAGAATGACAGGCACTACATGTACTTGCCTAAACTTTGTTTTTCTGGCATCAGATGGCTTTGCAATTTTGGAAATTGTTCATTTTCAATAACATATTGCTTTACAAGGACAACAATTCGCAATGACTATGCCTATGCCCTGAAACTGGAACTAAACCTGGCACAGCTGGCGCAGGCTAAGACTCCAAGGGTTAGTTCTAGTAGGCAAGCATAAGTACCCTAGATAGTGGATGGGAAAACGGCGCCATAGTAATGCACTTGGGAAAAACATAGCACGTGTAATACGAAAACGTGGGTTCGTATCCTACCTGCGGCCAGTTGCTATTCATCCACTTTCATTTTCATTAATGTATTATTTTTTTAATTAAGAATGGCACATAATCGCCCTTATGCTGTCCTTGGTGTCATTGCTTGTTTGCTGTCACTAATAAAAATCAGGCCCTTTGGTTTCCTTCTTCCTCGTTCATACATATATATGGAATACCAGGCTTAATCTTCAGCAAACAGCGGCTGAAAATCACGACGGCAATGTGTAAAATGAGTACAAAAATACATGAAGCGCGTGCTTTTGGGACGTTCATATAAGGACTGAAATCAAACATACGATTTGATATTCATTTCCGAGCAATTTTCCGACGTGTCATAGTATCACTGCTTCTGAACTTGTTTCGCCGCAGTACTCAGAGTTACCCGCCGTGGTTGCTCAGTGGCTATGGTGTTGGGCTGCTGAGCACGAGGTCGCGGGATCGAATCCCGGCCACGGCGGCCGCATTTCGATGGGGGCGAAATGCGAAAAACACCCGTGTACTTAAATTTAGGTGCACGTTAAAGAACCCCAGGTGGTCGAAATTTCCGGAGTCCTCCACTACGGCGTGCCTCATAATCAGAAAGTGGTTTTGGCACGTAAAACCCCAAATATTATTATTATTATTACTCAGAGTTGTGGCACACACTGATTTTTCACCATCACTACAACGTGACAATATTGTTGAAGAAGATAAAGCGCCTTGTGTCGTCGCCCAAATATTACCGAGAGGACGTGACACGCTGTCTGGCGAAGCAACAAAAGGAGAAAGTGTACAAAGGCAATTGAATGAACTTAAGTTATTTTGCGTGAAACCGTAAGCGAACGAAATATGCAGCGGGGTTTTTCATTAACAGTAAATTCAATTTGATGCTGTAGAAATTTCAAGATGCATATATATTAAGGGGAGGGGGCTTTTGCAGTGCCGCCAATGCCACGCTTTTATTCTTCAGAACCCCATTTTAATAATTGCGCTTCGTCTAAGGGAGAAATTCTAAATCGCAATGAGCACGCTGAGATTAAGTGAGGCCCACCACGAATGCGGCATGTTCTGCCCTCAGGCTGCTGTCCCGAGCAGGAAACAAAATTACCAGTCAGCACAAAAATCTCCAGTAATTTGCCACTGGTCAAGAGGACTCACCACGAAACGCGCCCCGCTTCAAATTTTGGCTCTTACCTTTGCCGGAAGACTTCGCGGAAGAAACAAAATTTTCGCCCAACCTTCCATTTTTTTTTCTTCCTCCCTTTTCACAGCAAAATCTTCACACAAGCTTCCAACGGCTGAATCACAACGCCGAAAATGAGACCCACTTCCGCAGTGGCAGCAGTCCTTGGCAGACAGCGGGTACCAAAAAAAAGCAATAAGAAGGAAAAAACTGTCATAGAGCGGAAACAAACTCTTTGGCAATCGTGCGAAGGAAACAAACTCCCTCCGCAGGTGTTCGAGCGCGCCTGTCGTCGGACTCTTTGACGGCCCGTCGCTCACCCCTGCCGCACCGTTCGAAAGGGCGTCGGGTCCAACACCGCGGTCGGCGCAGCACTGAGCCGCGCCGCGCTCGACTCGGCGCTCGCGCCCGCCGGTGCTCGTGGCACGCCGTTTCTCCCTCTGGAGTCGCTGCGCTCGCCGAAGAGAGGAGGAAGACCGCCGGTCGTACATTGGCTTCCCTCGTATCGTCTTTTCTCTTTCCCTTCGTCCGTTCCTCCATTGCCGTTTCCCAGTCTCGCCATCCTCCTACCCCTCCGTCCTCTTTTCCCCAACCTTCTCTATCTCTCTCTCTCTCTTTCCTAAGAGGCGCTCCCAACTTTCGTGACCACAAGGAGTAGAACTGGTTGACGGCCGCGAGACAACGCGCGGTTCTCCCTTTCTGATTGCTTTCTCCAAGGCGCCGGTAACCACACCCGTTTCCTGCTAACCTGTCTCGCTCGCCCTGTGATTGTATTTGATGTATCGCTGTCGTCATACCCGTGCTACCGAGGACGAATAGGCAGCCAAGGAAAGAGACGAAGTGCTGGGCGAAGGGGTTCGCTGGCCACGTAAAGGTACATCGCGTTTGTTTCCCTATGTGATTACTGCGCCGCTTGGAGCAAAAACGTACCGAGCAAGGTTAACCAAACGTTCACTTTGTCTGTCTGGCGATTTCTTTCTTTCTTTCTTTCTTTCTTGACTAGGTGTGCGGTAGAGCCAGCATCAGTCACAGCCACGTGAACAACAAATCATTCAAAGCGAAACATTTTATAAGTGATATCTTAAGCCATGCGCAAAAATTTCAGTTCTTTTCCAGAGAGAGCCCATGACGGTTTACTGATACAAGAATGTCCCAAGGCGGCAATCTGCTCTGCTTCTTTTACAAGGCTAGTCAGTTGGCACTTGTACCAGCAATGGTTGTTGATTCGAAGAGAGGGGAGCATTTATTCTACTTACAATGACGGGAGATAAAATCATCTGATGCAATTCTGTCGACTTTATTTTTGTGTTCGCGCAGCCTATCATTAATGCATCCGCCAGTCTGTCCGACGTAATACTTTCCACACGATAAGGGTATACCATATATAATCGAAGTCTTACGATCTCTAAACTTTTTGCTCTGTTTGGATTGGCAGCTACGAGCACTTTTTTTCTTTTCCGGTCTTGTTTTCCTGCACAAGCTGATTAATTTGTTAAGTGCAGCAAAAAAAATCTTAGTGCCCTTCCACTCTGTGAAGAAGTATGACCAGAGAAGCTGTGTAAATGTGGCCCCTTAATGGTGAACTGCACCTCCGGCATTGCACTATCTTCGGAATCGGCCCACGTATGGGGAGTGCTTAACGCCTAGCTGCTTCACCTGCGCAGTGGGTTGGCCTGGCATTGCATTATCTTCAGGATCGGCCCACGTATACGCAGGGCTTAACGCCTTCTTCACCTCCGCTGCGGGTCGGCCCGGCATTGCACTATCTTCGGGATCGGCCCACATAAGGGGAGTGCTTAACGCCTGCTTCATTTCAGCAGTGGGTCGGCCCGGCATTGCACTATATCCGGGATCGACCCACGTATGGGGAGTTTTTTTCTTGCAACGACACGAAAATTTCCTTGGACGGTAGAGGCATACAGCTTCACTGTAAAAACCACATCAGTGTTACCTGGGCGGGCAATTTCCTTTAGGTTCTACAACAACCACTGGATATAGGGTATAACTATTGGTCTTTTTTCTCACGGTTACTACTTCCTTACGCACGTTCAAATGTCCCAGATTACTGCGCTTGCCTTAGTATTCCTTCTACAACTGGTACCAGAACATGACTGTGATAACCAGCATCATGTAGGCGCATGGCCTATTGTGTGAACGCTTCGTCCGTGCAATGATGGCATGATTTAGTAAGTGTTAGTTAATCGCGCTACTGTACATCTATTCACGATGTGTTACCAATAAGCCCACATTGCAACTCTCGTGAACCTTATTTCTTTCCTCTTTCTTTATATGTACTGTTAACCCTCGCTTGAGGGTTAACACAACAATAACACAATCGTATTCTAAAGATTCTAAGAGTTCTATAAGCAATTAATTTGGCATACTTCGTTGAATGTTCCAGCTTTTTCTTCAGTGAATACAGTTTTTGTGGAGCCGTCGAGCACAGGTTATCGATATGTTTACGCCAGTCTAAATTGTGTGAAATTGTGACCCCTAAATACTTGAATGTATCTGCATTTCTGAGTTTGTTGCTTGCAATGTTAAAAAAGAATTGCGCCACACTTTTTTTTTACTAACATGTGTAAAATTTCATTGGTTGTAATTGATTTCCATGTTCCATTTTTCACACCGAAGGTGAAGGAAATGAAGGACCCGGTTAATTCTGCTTTGGTCGTCAATGTGTGTTACCGTAGAAAAAAATTAAAGAATCGTCAGCAAGAAGCTTCAATTTCACAGGGAACTCGACAATCTCTGTGATGTCATTAATATAAACCAAGAACAGCAACAGAGCCAAAACTGACCCCTGGGGGACACCAGAAAGCACTTCTAACGGAGGGGACAAGCACTCGTCCGCGCGCACAACCTGCCTGCGGTTGTGTAGGTAGGCTTCAATCCATTTTAGAATAGTATCATTTATTCCTGCTTTATGTAACTTGAAAAGTAATTAATGGTGTGAAACTTTAGTGAAGGCTTTCGCAAAGTCTACGCAGATGACGTCAATTTGCTCTTGGGCGTCTACAGCTGAAGTAAAATCATGAATAGTTGCTATGAGCTGGGTTACTGTGGACAGTCCCTTTCGGAAACCATGTTGTTGCTCATAAAACAAAGTCGTTATATTCAAGAAAAAGGAGAATATGCTTACTTATGATATTCTCTCAGACTTTACAAAGACGCTAGTCAGGGAAACCGGGCGATAGTTATTTATTAGCAATCGGTTACCACATTTAAAAACTTAAAAACAGGAGTTATGACTGCACAACGCCAATCTTGTGGCAACGAGTGAGTTTGCAATGACTTCACAAAGATTATATTTAAGAAAAATGACACCCACTCCGCGTATCGCTTTAGAAATTGAATTGGTATTCCATCCGGCCCACTAGTACATCGGGCTCCTTTATGCATGTGGTTCGAAAACCAGAAGAAACAGTTGCACTCATAGCCAAAGTGGTGTGCAAAGGCCGGTCTATAGGCTTTTGTATGCGCGAAAAATTCCTGCCTGAAGACGTCAGAACCCTCTTCGGAGGATGCACTCCTTCAACAGGACACGGAACTAGGATCCTAAAGATTCTAGGTGCCGAATTGCTGCGGCAAGCGCGACTTCTCTGGGCTCACCTCGGCGCACAAATGTACTGTACCTACGAGCCCAGTGTGGCGAATAACCAAGTTCACAGGTACTCGGCTCTGACACATCAGGTCACGCAATACCTGTGGCAACATCAGCTGAGGCAGCTCCGGGCAGAACGTCCCGAGAAGCGGCACATCTCATCGAGCCACACAAATAGCAAGGTCCACATCCCCGAAGGACTTACCCTGTCAGAAAAAGTGCGTCAAGTCTTGAAGCTAGGAACTAAGTTTAAAGCCGGAACTACTCTCTCTCGTGCAGCAGATCTTCAGACGTGCACCGGAAGACGAAGGCATGAGGATGAACTCTGAAGGCATGGCTGCCCTAAACAAATGTAAGCTTCAACGTTCGAAGCTACCTGTGAAACGCGTTGTTTCGTACCTAGTTGAAAATGCACTGTCTGTAGTACCTGCTGACAAAGAAGGCTTTGCATTATTTTCACATGGTGCAACAACAAAAAGCTAATGAAGTAATAACATACAAGTTCAATGAACACAAACAAACTTCACTGGCGAGTGTTAAGAGTATAGCCGCTGCGATGTGCCGGGACATGAACCTAGATAAAGTATCGAAAGGAATAAAAAAAAGCAAGAATGATAGTCTCGATGTATCTTTTAGCGCGACAACGCACGAAGAAGGTGTCCCGTTCAGGGTAATAGTATCGGAGAACGGCACATGGCAGAAGTCCATTGCAGTCTATTCAATAGACAAGCTTAATTTACACGAGATTTAAGATCTGCTCATCACAAAAAATTACGAGGAAGTTTTAGCCTTTGTAGAGGCCAAGTGTAACGCACGACTAAAGGCCTTCTCAGCAGATGTGAAGTACTTGTATCGTTCTTCGTTGCAAAATGAATTGTTAAGTTGTGTTCAATCATGTATAGATGAATTTGGGGGCCTATGATATAGCCCAAAAGCGGGCACAACCACTGAATATTTTTAGAACTTTTAGACCTGTACATGAAGTCGACATTTGGGCAAAGAAACAACATTCCATACCTTTAAGAACAAGGGTTCTCTATAGGATCCTGCTTAGCACCTGTTTTAAGCAACCTATACTTAGCTAAGCTAGAAAGACCTGTTCTTACGTGTCAATGAGACAAAAGTTGTTAAAATATTTAGATTTGTTGATTATATTTTAGTAATTGTTAATGTTAAGCTAGGCAATTTTGACACAGCGTGTTCAGCTGTTAGTAACTTTATGCGCGAGTGCCTTTGTCCACTGAAAGTTGCGTTCGAAGTGCCCGTAGAACAAAATACCGAGTTTCATGTTAAATTTACCTTCAGTGATGACCTAACATGATAGTGCTGCAGTCCCAGGACAAATAAACCGATGATGCCATATCATTCAGCCCATTTTTAATTGGTAAAAATAGGAATTGCGGAAATGTGTTTTACTAACGCACTTACTAAATCATGCCATCATTGTACTGACGAAGCGTTCAGACAACAAGCCACGCGCCTACATGATGCAGGTTATCCCAGTCAAGTTCTAGTACCAGTTGTTGAAGGAATATTGAGGAAAGCGCAGCAATCTGGGACATCTGAATGTGCGGAAGGAAATAGTAACCGAGAGAAAAAAATACCAACATTTATACCCTATATCCCCTGGTTGTCGCACAACCTAAGAAAATTACGGCAGAAAGTCTTTCTGCCGTAATTTAATAGGCGAAGCCTTTCTGTCGCAAGGCTTCACCTATTAAAAGTAGAAATAAAAATGTTTAAAAAAAAGAAAATTACCCGCCAAGGTAACACTGATGTGGTTTTTCTGCACCTAACAAACTAATCAGCTTGTGTAGGAAAACAACACCAGAAAAGAAAGAAAATGCTCCTAGCTGCCAAGTTAAACACAGCAAAAAGTTTAGAGATCGTAAGACTTCGATTATATATAGCATACCCTTATCGTGTGGAAAGTATCACGTCGGACAGTCGGGAAGATGCATTAATCATAGGCTGCGCGAACACAAAAATAACGTCGACAAAGTTGCATCAGATGAGTTTCTCTCCCTTCATTGTAAGCAGCGGAAGTGCTCCCCTCTCTTCGAATCAGCAACCATTGCTGGTAGAAGTAAGTGCGAACCTACTAGACTTGTAATAGAAGCTGAGCAGATTTGCTGCCTTGGGAGATTCTTGTATGAATAAACCGTCATTGGCGCTCTCTGAAAAAGAACTGAAATTTTTGCGCATTGCTTAAGATATCACTTATAAAAGTGTTTCGCTTTGAATGTTTATCTATTCACGTGGCTGTGACTCATGTTGGCTGAGTTTATAAGTGCGACCTGGTTTTCGATAATAAGCATCGTTGGAAGTTAGCGCCGTGTTTGTCCCTGTGTGTCGTATTTTGTCCTGTCTTTTAATCGTGCTACCGTGCCCCTATTCAACATGCGTTACCAACAAGCCCACATTGCAACCCTCGTGAACTTTGTTGGTTTTTTGTTTGTTTGTTAATATAAATGTAGCTTTACCCCCACATTTCCGTTTTTTTTTTTTGCCGTGTTGGGCTGCTGGGCACGAGGTCGCGGGATCGAATCCCGGCCACGGCGGCCGCATTTCGATGGGGGCGAAATGCGAAAACACCCATGTATTTAGATTTAGGCGCACGTTAAAGAACCCCAGGTAGTCTAAATTTCCGGAGTCACAGACTACGGCGTGCCTCATAATCAGAAAGTGGTTTGGACGCGTAAAGCCTCATAATTTAATTTTTTTACATTTTTTCCTGCCCGAATGTGGACGTCAGAAAGCAAAGTGGATCATAAAAGACTACAGCTTCCTCTCTGTCTGGCGATATATAGCATAATATTAGATACCTGCAAAATGAAATAGCAAGGCTAATATCAGTGACGGCGTAAGCAAGACGCCCATCCTAACTTCTTTATAGTCAATAAACCTCAAACCCTTAAACGACGTGAGCATGGTCCGGCTTGTGCACCTGAATTAAACCGAACTGCTAGGCCTCGTAAAACATAAACAGCGTTAGTCCCTGTTACCACGCACGCCTGCCAAACATGGGCCTGGTTTTTCTTTTATTGAGCCGAGGAGGATGGCGGATTTATGCGTGCCGTCTTTCCGTACGCTCAATGTTTGAGGTCACACGATCAATCACGCGCGTCTCCTCTTCTGCCACGGCTTTGAATGGCTATCCACGCTGCTTAGCGCATACGCGGCCCATGCACCGCATGGTTGAGGTAACGTACTGCGGGTGCAAACTCTGGGCGAGCAGAGATGGCTGGTGACTTCATGCTCGCTGTGTTTCCGTGCGTCTAATGTTGAGGGTGGCGTAATTCTAAGCTTCCGAGACGCGGTGAAGCGAGATGCTGCACGAAGCGTTCCTTCCCCACTGCCGGCACTCTTCATTACGCCAGCGTTCGAGTGATCGTAGTGATCGAGTGAGATCTGCTCATCTTCGTCCGTGCGCCTGTGACACCAAGCTTGTTAATTTAATTGGTAAGCGAATGTTTACTGCAGTTTAAACGACTGACAAAACTACGAACCTTACTTGGTCTATCTCTCAATATTTTGCCATCACTACCAATGCTTGACCTTTGTCTCGAAACTGTGGCTTCTTTTTCTTTTATTATTTGGCCTTCGCGAATATGCTTTCAACATGAACAGTTCCCCTGAACTTTGTTCACTGAGGACACCCTTCAAAATTTTCCCATTACATGCGTGTTATAGTTTTATTTTTGTGATAACACGCCTAAACGGTCTGTGCTCCCAGTCGTGAAATATGTGAATTCCTCTTTCTTTCTTCTCTGACCAAACCTGTTTGTTTTACAGAGCAAGAATTGTGGCCTGGAGGTAAGTTCTTCTAGTACAAGCATACTGCGGGGAACGTAAGGAATTTATAAAAAGTTACTGTCCCGCTACTCGAGGTGTTACCTAAAGTTCCATGCGGCGCAAATAAAGAAACACTGTCAGTGCAACAGTCAGTATGTAACATACTACATTCTGGTGTGTCTGTCATAACATGCACTTTCGCGTTCTTCAAGAACACACTCCCTTTGTATTAACACTAATGGCCATGCGGCTTGAGATCACTGTGTGGTGCACTCGTGTACTTGGATGTGACCACACAACATTTGTGTCTGTCCTTTCATTGTCTTTCCGTAAGCACCTTGAAACCTTTGTTCTCTGTGTGCAGAATGTGCTAGCGGAAACCGACATCTTTTCTTCTGCCCCTTCCTTCAAGCACAGTTTCTCTTTCAAGCGGCCGGAGTTACTTGTGTGCGCAGATCTGTGTGCTGTTTCTGCTGTAAAAACCACCTCAGACAGTGTTTTCATCGGACTCTCTCTCAGGAAAGCACACTTAACGCTCAGCCAAAGGATCCGGAAGTTCGCTCATTCATCATTAAAAATTTCTAGAAGATAACACCGTCAAGAATATACCGACGTTAAGGCTTACGCTACACCCTTTAGGGTGTATATCTGCCACGCAAAAATAATCGTCATCTGCCTTGCTTGCATTTCCTTTCTTGAAAACGCCGCGACCGCTACTTTCCGATCGGGAATGCTA
This sequence comes from Dermacentor albipictus, assembly GCF_038994185.2. NCBI lineage: Eukaryota > Metazoa > Arthropoda > Arachnida > Ixodida > Ixodidae > Dermacentor > Dermacentor albipictus. The sequence continues at coordinate 349,299,617 of NC_091821.1, read as the reverse complement.
TGTCATGCTGATAACGCGCATGCCCGTCGTTACTGGGAAGTACCGGGCTCGCCGCGTTAAAGAAAGGAAATGGGGACAAGACAGATGACGTTTATTGTTGTGTGGCATGCGCGTAAACCAAAACGCAGTGCCTCGATCTTCCGGGAAAAAAATCATGGCCGCTGATGGTGTCCGCATTGTGTCGCCGACGCCGGCTGGTTCCTGCCCCACATCTCCCGGCTGCCCTCGTGCTCCTCGCTGCTCCCTTCTCGAGGCGTAAATGCTTTAAAAAAAAGAAGAACGAGATAGCTGCGTCGCGAATGCGCTTTCGCTAATCGCGCTTTCGATAAAGTTTGAATATGCAATTCACCCCGTGATACTCGTTGTAGGTGTTTAGCGTCAGGTAATGCAAACGAACAAAAAGTAAATGAGACTCGTGTAACAGCAACAAAGATTTTGATAGCATTGTGTGAAAATAATAAAAAATGACGATAAATTTACGGGGATGCAAGCGTGGGTTCGTATTTGTTTATATTTTTAAATCTTTTTGCATAATAAAAGAATTTTACGACATGAAATTCGTCTTCCTGAAAGTGCTATCAATGTGTGTTTACCTACTCTGACTATATAGGTACCTTGCACGGCGCTCCCAGTTATCATTGCAGCGAAGGGATGCAAAGAAAAATAACATTAAAAACAACAAGGGCCCACGCTTCACCCTTTCACCTGAATATTAAGCATCGAGCTTCGCCGAGTTGGAGCTCGTGAAAGTTCGCGATTCTAATCTCGACTAAAAGCATGCCGAGTCATGCGGAATATTCGCACCTGGCCATTTTCAGATCTTGGAGTCTCGGGTGCTCTTTCCTTGTGATAAGCGATCAGGGATGTCAAATTAAATTAAATTACGGGGTTTTACGTGCCGAAACCACATGCTGATTATGAGGCACGCCGTAGTGGAGGACTCCGGATATTTCGACCACCTGGGGTTCTTTAACGTGCACCTAAATCTAAGTACACGGGTTTTTTCGCACTTCGCCCCCATCGAAATGCGGCCGCCGTGGCCGGGATTCGATCCCGCCACCTCGTGCTCAGCAGCCCGACACCATAGCCACTGAGCAACCACGGCGGGTCAGGGATGTCACGGCGAACGTTTATCGCCTTCCTGCCATCCTGCTTCCACCACTGGGTAGGCTGTGTTCACTGCGCTGCTGTCGCTTTCGCGATTAGAACAGGTATGATAGTTTTGCGAACTTCATCGATTGGGTTAACTCAGGGGGAGAACTCGATTTCTTGAAAATTGCCACTAAAGCCTATACAAATCACCGGGTTTAGCAAGATTCACAAGAACAGTGTAACAGTGTCATACTAATCGTAATATATTTACCATATATATTTGTCTGCCACTTCGGACGCCCGCATACAGATCTAGATAAAATTTATATGGCTGTTTTCGGCGTGCAAATGTACCGCCAATATGGGGGCCGACAGATGAAAACACACAGCATCAAACGTGTTACATTAAATAACTTCAAGTTGAACCACTTTTTCCCAGTATTGCGAGTCTTTTGGAGACGGAAATATTAATCACGTAGTCTCGGAAGCTTTCTTACAGCGAAGCCCTTAAGTGCTACTTTTGCCACTATCATTTCCGCGTGTAGAAAAAAAAGACTATCATCAGCAGCACTGGCTCCAGCATCGTCGTCTTCTTGCACAGCTGGCTCGTTGGTGCCCCTCGACGCTACTGCGCGCACACGCTCGTGCCACTGTTCCCGCGTTCGGCGACATTAATTAATTAAGCAATTAATTCTTTGATTGATCATGCAATCATTTGATAATATATTTACTGCTAATTTATATAATTAAACAACGTTTCAACCGATAATTGAGGAAGACTCTAATGAAACGTCGGGATACCCAGTGATAAACACAGGGGCCGCATGTGTCAGCTTCGCTGATTAACCATCTGAACAGAGTGCTTGGGCTGACAGTATTTTTTTTTAATTAGATGCAACAAATTTTTCACAAATGGCCTAATCATACATCTCTGTTTTACATGTGTTTGAATAGGTAAACCGGAATTGGCACTCGAGATATATCCTCCGCCTAAGCTCTATGCGGAAGCGGGTTAACTCGGCCGAACTTCTAATAAATCGGCATGCTTCATAGGAGGTTGATACGCCATTACGCCATTACAATGTGGATACACAAGGGGCCTGCACGAACCATGCAGGACCGCCACCAACAGGCCGCCAACGTAGTTCACGCCTACGCAAAACGGTGCGGACTAGCCTGTGCCCCCCCAGAAATCCGAGCTCCTGCTCATGCAGAAGAGGCGACGCGACGTTGGGGATATCGTGTGAGACAGCCTGTGTTCAGTTCCATTGTTGAATGGCAAAATGGACCGTAGAAGAACTTGTTTTCTAAGGACCGTCTGTAGACGCTCGAATCTAACCACGGTATCTGAAGCTCTGGAGCCGGAGAGAGGGGATGGGGAAGTGGTAGCGAGTGCCTCCACAAGTTCAATTGCAATATTGTACTGCCCGCCCTCCTCCCCTCTCCAGAGCCGACCCGTCTTTAACAATGTAATTAAGCATTGGTTTAACGATAAGAAAAATAAATTTTTGTGAACGAATTGAGTCATCACCAACTTTCTAGCTTTCACCTCGGTGCTCGGAATACACCTCCGGAGCCCCTGTCACTATCGCAATGAATTCAAACTTCGGATATATACCCACGTTGACCAACTGCATGAGCACTGCATGCGCAATTTTCTTTTATACGAGAAGGGTATGCAGAGAATTGAGCACTCGACAGTATGGACCTCGACACACAGAGGCGACGACGGGTGATGTCGGAACCCAGCCGCAAGGCAAACATGGGGAGAGGCTTGCAACACAGAAAGCAACGTGCGGCGCGCTGCGCCGTCGTCGAGAATATAAACCAGCGCCCTGGGCCGAGATTCATTTCTGCAGATGGCTGCGCCCGTGTAGGTTGGAAGGGTTGAAAGTGAGAAGCGGCGCGCAAGCCCAAATCAAGCGCGATAACTTGAAAAGACAGCAGAGAACCGGGCGTGTTGACCACAGCTACGCAGAGTGGGAAATTGAATACTACTGAGACAATAAACTAGATGCTTCAGCCGCATCGGGTAACAGTGAGAAGAGCATGGCTCGTTCTAAGGCGTTCGAACGTTCCCTTGCGCAAATGGTATTCGCGGTTTCCTTGTTCCTTGTGCGTTACAACAGGTGTACAAAAGCTTTTTCTTTTCCTTCTCTTTTTAAATGCGCACGGCATTTCGAGCTTGAGAATGGGCTGAGCGTGTTCATGCGATCGCAAGAAATTTGAACAGCTGTCTCAGGACAAAAAAAGAAAGGAAAATGCTTTTGGCTTCTAGCGCGAAGTGAAACACGGACACCGAAAGGAGCAGACAGGACGAGCGCTCGTCCTGTCTGCTCCTTTCTGTGTCCGTGTTTCACTTCGCGCTAGAAGCCAAAATCATGTTACCGTACCAACTCGCCCAACTGTCTATCCTTTTGCAAAGGAAAATGCCCCGGAGGTGTTAAAGCCACTAAAGAAAGAAAAAGGCTTCGCGCCAGTCTTTGCCACCGGTTCAGTATTCCGCCGAGGTAAAAGAAGACGCTCTCCATTAGACCGATGGAAACAGAGCGGCAGCTCGGGCCCTCTATGTTTCACGGACAGATCCAGATCTGCAAAATTCCATAGCACCTCCCACAGCAAAGCAAAAAATGTGGCATTTCCCTACAGGAGATTATCTCAAAAACGAGTAGCTGTATAAGTCATCGTTAAATGTTGAGGCAAAGTAGAGAAAGGTTCATCGTATATAACCGGTCTCTTGTAGCAAACTAACTGCCTTCCATCCTCTTGTCACGCACTTATCAGCAGAGCTACTTTTCTTGGAAGTCGTTTAATATCTCTAGGAGTCATCCCGTCCTTTAAGTGCGAAAACGTCTTCAACCCTACAGGAATGAACTATTCCAATGAGCTCGCATTTTTGTTTGATGGCGTGGGATAAAAGATTGTGCCACTGCCAACGAATTAGCACGAGAGTTCCAGGCACTATATAGTGGTTCAATGAGGGGTCCTACGATAACACCGCTTCATCACACCTATATGTGATTTCTTTTTATGTAAATCAAATCAGACTGCTAAAGGCACCTTTCCAAATAAAGGCACCTTTCTCTCCTGACCCTTATCCATTTCCCTAGTCTTGCAGGCGCGAATGCCTCGGAATGAATTGCAAACACGTTCCATACGCCAATAAAAACGTCCAAAGGGGCACTGTTTGATTAGCAGCATTTCTCAAACACTTGGCTGCTCAGATTGTCCACACACACAGAAAACAAAAAGAGTTAACAATGATCTCTGTCAGCTGTCAGCCAAGCCATTCTGCGTTTCCGGGAATGCACCTAAACAACCTATGCACATTCTGTCTTCGACGGCGCTCCCGGAAGGAAAGAAGGAAAAACTGTATTTCTTTGCGGCAGTCACGTTCTCGGTAAAGGACCTACAGCGTGCCTAACAAAAGCGTTCGATCTGCCTCTCTTTGCAGGCTCCATTTCTCTTCCCCTGTGTGATGTGCGTGTGTTCGAGCGTATGCGCATGCGTCGCGACCTTCGTACGACGTCTGCTACTTCTGCGTGTTGTTTTTATCATCCCTCCCAGCGTGACTAACGCGCAGCCCACTTCGTAAGCCTCTATCTCCTTCCTTTTCTACTAAGAAAAGAAGTGCGTTGACAGAGTTAAGATCTCGCGGCCCTTAAACGTGGCCGAGCTCCACGCGAGTGGAGTCTCTGAGGTGGCGGAGTGTGGATTGAACAGCTGCGCTCCTGGTGTGCCGCAGGACATGCGCTGCTGCAGGCGGGAGCCCTGCGCCTTTCCTTGGCAAGGGCCATGCGTAGGCCCACTCCAATCAACCCGCCCCCCACCCCCCTCCATCTCGGTTTGTCAAGAGAGCAGCGAAATTTGCGGAATACACCGTCTAAGATATCGGCGAGAAAAAAAAAAAACAAGGCAGGCAGAAGCGTATCATTTCAAAGCGGCGCTGGACGAGACGTACTAGACATGCAAACGTCGTTGGGGTTGGTGCCGCCATATTCTCTTTAAGTGGGCCCGAAAAACGAATTAACGAAGTTTTGAGGTGTTTCGCTGAAAAAGTACACCGCCTCACAAAATATTTCCCTGGTGCTCCTCTCTCTCTCTCTCTCTCTCTCTCTCTCTCTCTCTCTCTCTCTCTCTCTCTCTCTCTCTCTCTGTCTCTCTCTCTTTCTATCTATCTATCTATCTATCTATCTATCTATCTATCTATCTATCTATCTATCTATCTATCTATCTATCTATCTATCTCTCGGTTTCTTTTTTTTTTTAACCAGCAGATTGAGTTACTGAAAGTCAATAATTGCCACATTGCGGCTCTGAATCTGTCTTTTTTTTTCATTCATTTACTTGCCGAAAGCTGTTGCACTCCACTAGAAAGAGCGACGCTGCACATTGTTGAGTCGCCGGTATAAATGCTGGTGGCAATGCGGTGCCCCATAAATGTTTCGTGTTTTGCGCGGCGCGCACATTCCAGCTGCGGCCAGTTTCAGAGGCGCGAATCAGCGAATCGTTCGCGTTGCTTACTATGACATTCTTCCACTTTCCTCACCGCCGCCTCACACACATTCAATCGCATGATTACCAAATGGGCATAATTAATGCGCTTACGTGTAGCCACATCTTTACTTCCCCAACAGATGTGTCCGTTGTGGCTTTGTTCTCTATGAAATCACGTGGCGAAACCTCAAGCGGTACCTAAATATCTTCACTGCAACACAATTCCACTGCAACATAATTCCTTTATTAAAACGAGTCTCTTTATGTCTTCTTTCTCGGTGTTTGGTGCGTATACGCTCGGCTGGCTTCTTGCCGAGTAAGGGCAAGAAGTATCCTGGTGATAGTTCGGTAGTGAACGTGACTTAACCAATGGATCACGTGATGGAAAGCGGGTAGATCCCGAAGAATCTGTCATCAGTGGTCGCGAGGGTCGAGTGACGGGGGGTTTCCGAATTGTAGTGTGTGACTGCTATGCTGCAAAATGCGTCGCCGAAGATAAACAATTTTACATTTTATTACCCGCTTCACGAAATCTTCGCTTCACACATATTCCAAAATGTGTGATGGATCTGTACATCTTTTGTGTGTTTACTTTATCATTTACTTTGTCCGTGTGCTCGACATTGCTGTTGTTTTTGAGCTAAAAATAAAAGGGGACGAGGGGGGGGGGGGTCATTGGCAGTCGTTGTTGCACATGACGCCATACGAGCCATTAGCTAAGGAAGGCGCGGATTTCTAAAGGCCACTGGGAAAGACAAGCGGTCATCTGGACAAATATCTGTCTCTTATATTGGGTCTGTATAAAGGTTACACTTCGTTCAAACGTTATTGGCTCCCATCCGGATGGGTTTCACCGTATTCAGAAAATGTTGCAAAGTTGCAAAAGCTCCCATTCGGAGAAGCTACATAGTGTACGTTGTGCTTGCGTAGCCAGAAATTTGTTTGCCTCTGCAGAAGAGATTTGTTGTGAACAATAATGTCTTCGACGAAATTGGAACTTTGTAGGAGTGTTCCTGGTTTTATTTGAAGGAGGTAGTTCATGTTTAAGATGCCACAAACAGGCTAACCAGTGTGAGTGCCTAAGTATATACTTTAGAAACTTGGGCGCATGTTTGTGTAAACAAAACCAGAGATAAGTTTTCCGCTGATTTGACTCAAATACGAGATGCGCTCTGCTTCCATGTTCACTAAGCACAACACATAGTGCCTGGATGAAATGGGCGAGATGCAACTTCGGAGGCAACGTTAATTGCGAAGTTGCATCAAAGTCGACCGCGAACACGAAATTTAGATTCCGAAATATAGTGAAAAATACGAGAGGAGGGGGAGAAAGTAAAGAGGGAGAGGCGGGTCGCGCATGTATCAGTGGAAAACGACTTCGAATCCGCGGTCTATTTCGCAATTTTTCAGCCTAAGGCGACCACGAACGACTAGCTCCAGCTGTAACGAAGAAGAACCACCGGTTAGCCAGGCGTATCTCGAATATATTATAGACAACAAAAGAAGTACCGCTCAGTCACCAGTGCTTTACGCAAGGGGTCTCTTCTGATTGGTCGCAGGGTTCTGACTGCCACACCGAGTTCGAACTCTCGCTCCTTGCGTACCCTGTCAACAAACTCCTTCACAATTTGTGGAGGTGCGGAGTACGACTCCATCAACGCTGGAACTTCAAAGCCGAACCCTTCGACCACCTCGGCCCACACCGGACGAGCTAGCCCAGCCTTCTCGAACCACGCCTGATTGGTTGGCACTTCTTCGTTGTATATATATGCTCTAGACACGCCTGGCTAACCGGCGGTTCTTCATTACATAGCGTATAAGAATAGAGAACACGCCAACGGCGCCAAAGATTGGTGGAGCGTGCCTTCGCGCTGTTATCATCTGATGTCGCATTGGTACAAGACGCGCAGTTATTACACTTTTTCGGCTGCGGTGAAACGCTAACATAAAGCACAACTTGTCATGTCTTATCTCCCAAACACCAACTAGGAACGATTGGTTTTTCATACTCATCGCTGTCGTCGTATAGTTGTCTTGTCTTGTCCTGTCTCGTCTCCAAATACCAACTCATACCCTCTACAGGGGATTGGCCGAGAAGCAGGCGGTTTCAAGTATGTGTATTAGAATTAAAACAAAAAACTAAATTTGCATAGCAGGGCGTGGGTTATACAAATATAATTTAGAAATTAGAAAGAATGCTGTTAAGAATTTTAAGATAAAATAATTTAACATATAGAAGTTACATAATAGAAATCCTCGTAGTTGTTCTTCATGATTATGAATATGAGGATGACTTCTGAGACAGAAAAAAAGGCTCTTTAATAAAAACAAGCAAGGTGTGCCAGGCGGCAAGCCTAGCATGTTACTCCAGCCGGAAATGATGAGAAATGAAATAATGCACGCAGTGCATTTTGCCGACACAAAACATACGCAAAACTTGCAGATTACGCAGATCCAATGCCGCTATTTAATTCATTGCGAAGCACAGCTTTGTGCGAGCGCTTAATTAAATGTTATATGACTCTTCATCTTGCGCAAAGTGTTTTGCAGCATTGCGATTACGTGCTTGCCCAACAAGATGGCAAGACACCACACCACCCACAAAACAGCGGATGACGCAGACTTCGGGATGCGCGTTTACCGAAGCTCTCCTCCGCTCCCATGATGGTATTGTTTATTGGCATCCCCTTCGAGACGGGGAACAATTCCAGAACATATATATAGCTTTTTTCCAACAGTATTCTGGAAGTCTCTCGTATCTCATCTCGACTGCTGACCAGCGTATATATATATATATATATATATATATATATATATATATATATATATATATATATATATATATATATATATATATATATATATATATATATATATGTACATATACTTTGCATGCATCACGGCGCTTCTGGAAGGTGGACGCTCCCTACGAGCTCGCCAGGTGCATATCTGGTTATTCCATGTCGAATTGTCGATGTACTCAGTTGTTTCCACACTTTTGCTGCAACATACAGGTGCCCCACTCTTTTTGGCAAACTAGCTCGAATATGTTTTCTTTTTTTTCTTTGTCCTCGGGCAGCCAGCTCAGTTCTCAAATAGCAAGGCACTGTCCTTTCTGTTATTCTACAGATCTTATTTTCTGATTTCTTTCTTGCCGCCTTTGGATATCTCCATGGTCTTTTATTCCCCCCAACCTTTGCATCAGATTTGCCGTATCTGCTTCCGGCGACATCGGCACCACCGCGCGGAAATGACGGGAAGCTCACCACGCCTCGAATCTAGGCACGTGTAGAATATACTAGACTATTCTAGTACACTCTATAGGCACATTTGTACCTTGTGGATCAGGCGCCATCGAAGTGCCTGGTGTACTCATTTTGCTATGACGATATCTCCACAGTCGGCCCACTTTACTATTGCACTATTTACAGAATCAGCTCACGTTTCTCCGCAAGAAACCGACATAGCAGACACGTGAAACCGCGGGAATGAAAGAACAGAAGGCTTCGCTTTAATAAATTAATTGTACTTTTGAAGGCGTATATTTGGGGCAAAGAGAATGTTTGGCTACTGCTCGTTGTTTCTCTGCGTAATTCCGCGAAGAAGAGACTTGGCACCAGGCACATCTCCAAGGTAGCACAGATGGAGTTCCATATAGGACAACTGCAGTGCAGTCATGTGCAGTGCTGTCATGTGGGTGATCTATTCGACAAGACAACAGCAGCAGCTGTTTGCAATGTCAGCAAAGTCCGCGATTGTTCGCACAGAAAACTTCGCTCTGAAACTAGTTGGAGTGCCTTCTATGAGACCAGTGTCTCTCCGAAATGCTAAAAGTGCCTTCGTAGTGCGGGATGCACATGCGGCGCTAGTCCGTGGTTTTAGTACGTCCCGAATCTCAACGCGTGAGTCCTAAAACAAATTCACTGGAGACATTACAGCAGACTTTTCTGCTAGATACCTAAACGTATTGGTGAAGAACTTTTCTGTGATAATAGTGAAGATGGTGACCAAATTGGCCTATGACGTGAGAGAAGTTATAATGAGGAAATTCTGGCATGTATATCGCTAAAGAAATGACTTAGGAATTTGGAATGGCCTCTCGTGTACCACTTTAGTGGCAGTTTAATAGAAAATTTACCTGTGACACGTGTCAGCACACAGCCGTTGGCGTTGGTTTTCGCTTCCTCATGTGCCACCGGATGACCTATAAAGTGCTGGCAAAAAACAAAATGATGCCTTTGTTGGTGTGGCGTACTGGCTTCTCGTGTAACCTCTTGTGACTTCCGTCACTCTGTAGCTCTTTTTACCAGTGCAAATGCTTTCTGTCATTCCCGGCTCTGATTTTGTTTTAGTTGCGAAACTCACATTCCCGCTGGCTATCAAGTCGCACACAACGCTCACAGTATCGTTGGAAATAAACGAGGCTGGACGTTCCCATTTCTTTTTCCAAGAGTATCCGCGATACGCTTCGCGCACGCGTGTGGCCCTGGCCAGCAGCTTTAGTCTTCTCAAGGCAAAGCTGAAGGCCACGCGAAGCTATCACTGCGCAGCCCACGCCGCGGCTTCAGTCAACACCCCTTCAACCCTTCTAGGATAGCCGGGAAAACACCAATTGCTCGGCCCTTCCGAAGACCCTGTCGGGATTTTTGTGTTTATAGAACGGATTAAGCCTCACAAAAGCATTAGTCGAGGCGCATCTTCGGCGCCAGTAAACAGGAAGGCCTTCCGAAGTCAGACAAACGTCATTCGCGTCCCGCTGATTCCTTTCTGCTCCAGCTCTGCTTGCGCTTAGGCGCCGTTTACGCGGCCATTTGTTTTGCTTTCTATCAAGTTATTCTACTGCTATAATAGTTAGGTGTGTGCGCGCACACACACACTCACGCACACACGCACGCACGCACAAGTAGCACAGCCTAAAATTCGAACTCGCAACACAAGCAGTGCAAGTGCCGGTGTTTTGCGCAAGACAACGCGGGCTAACCACATCTCAGGAATTGAAATGCTAGAATCTGTCTAACATCAACGATTCCAAAACACAAGAGCTTGTACGCACGCACGCAGACACGCGCGCACGTTTGCATGCGTGCGTACAAGTTCTGTGTTTTTTATTCGTCGATGTTAGAGAGATTCTGACATTTTAATTTTTGAGATGTAATAACCCGTGCTGGTCTTGTTCAGAATACGGCCACGCACGTACCCTGCCTGGATTGAGATTTCGCATTTCAGATTGTGCTATTTTTGTTTTTACGCTTTGTGGGTGCATGTTCGTAAATTGTGTGTGGCGTCACACACCACCTAAGCGTTATCTGAGAGGAAGTGGTTAATGAAATGCAAAGAACTTCGCTGGCGTATATGCAAGCTCCTACATCCTGCTCTGAAGGGAATCGGGGACAAAAAATCCCTAGGAGCGGGAGGTGTGAAAAAGAATGAAAAAGGGTGAAATATATCATCATGGTGTGTACGCGGAAGACAAAGGTGATGGTGTTCATCTAAATAGGTTAGAGATTGTTAATTGAGTCAGTGTCTTGAAGAAATAAAAATGAAACAAACTTAAAGGTTGACGTACTTTCCGTAAAGGGGAAAGCATATGACCTGGTATTATTTCTGGAGTGGTGATTCTTGCGAAGCAGACCCCCTTTTACTAGAATAACAATCTTTTATCTAAATTTTTATCTGGATTGGCATGTGAATGCCACAACTACAGACCGATATTTATTAGACAAATCATTACTCTCCTTGTCCCTGACGTTATACGAGTAGTGTACAAGCGCATCAAACATTTCGTTCCAGGCTGCAAATTCATAGTGATGTCAAAAAATGATAGGTGACCCTAATCTTTGATTCAGGTGTCTATTAAGTGGCACTCACGCCTCGGCGTTGGTGTTCGTTATGTTGAGCGAGCGAACATCTTTCCACTGGCACAATAGGTAGGCGAGGAGCGAGAGGGGGCAAGGAGGAAGCGCAGCGCGCGCCACCAGGCGGGGCGTAGCCCCCTAGCGAGCGGTGCACGAATCGCACCTTGCTCACCCTCTCCGGTGCTGACGTCAGAGCATGTAACGAGCGCGCGCGCGCTGCTGTTGCCAGCAAGCATTTTTTTTTTTTAGGTAGGGGGTGATTCGGAAGCGTTTACGCACGTCCAACGGAATGTCTTTCTTGTCAGTCAGGGCACCCCTGTCGCATTGAATTCCTACCCAAAATTTGTAAGCAAAAGGATACGCTAGACCATACAATATGGGAGTGCGCTGGCTCCCCAGGGGCCACGGAAAACATTGACAGTAGAGAAGCCTGGGAGGCTTTGCTCCAAAGCGAGGCTGAAGACGACCAGCGTCGAGCAATCCGCCTGGCCGTTGAGGCCGTGAAGACTCACCGTCCTCAACGCGCGGGGAATGCTTCGTCCTCACCCCTACCGACGTGTAGGTTAAGAGGCGGGCACCCCAGCTCGGTGGAACAATAAAAATTTCAATCAATCAATCAATGCCGGCAAGCGAGCGAGCGAGCAGGTGCGCACCGAGAGAGGAAAAGCGAGAGAGGAGGGATTGACGTCAGATCCACTCTGCTAGGCAGATGTTCAGTCAATGCAGGCAACCGTTTTTCATTAATTAGCCAGGTAAATATCATGCCATCTTCTTGTGTGTGTCGTCATTACTTCCTCTTTTTACTGCCTAGTTTCCAGGAATTTCGCCAAAGTAGTGCTCATGTGACGGGTCTCTAAAGTCTACGATTCTGTGCTTTGGTGTGCCGTAACCAGTGATTTCTAAGTATAATAATTCGAAACGCTTCAGTAACTCAACTTGTAACTCAACTTATGCTGTGATGTTATATCTATTATAAACCTATGAGCTTCGTACTGTACTATCTTTTTTATTTTTTTCTGACTTACACTGAATTTCGTTTGCAGTCGTGTCAGGAGGCTAACCGGAAGTGCTGCGCAAGAAGCAGTGTCGCTCGATGCTCGTGCCACTAATAAATTATTGAGCACGCTCTGAGACTCTTGATATCGATATTTGGTTTCTTGAGGCAAACAAACGATGTACCTTTACTTCTTCACAGCTAACATTCTGTTTAGCCAAGAAGCTTGCGCATGTTTTCCAGCTACATGTATTGACATAATTTATAATTTATATACACCTTCCGCGCGCAACAAACACAAGTGCGTAAGAAAATTGCGTTAGCTCCTTCTTCCGTTAGTGCAAGAGACCGGGTGAGCTTGAACGAGATGCAATGAGCCATCCGCGCAGGAACGCAGGTTGTGACCATTTAAGGAGAACGTGTGGCACAAGGTTAAAATGGACGAAGTAAATATGACGAGGCAGAAAAGGTGTCCGACTCGCAACTAATTTGATTCTAGGAAGCACCCAGTATATGAGCAAACCAGATAAATGCGCACTACCATTACACTCGCGGCATGTGCAAGGATGCTGACAATATAGTTGAAATCGCAAGACAGCTATCACAAGCCAGAGAAATTATGAGCAAACGGAATCAAAAATTAGAAATCCGATTTTGTCAAGTGAAACCGATGGAACGGTAAAGCAGGAATCGTCGTCGTCGTCGTCGTCGTCGTCGTCGTCGTTGTTGTTGTTGTTGTTGTTGTTGTTGTTGTTGTTGTTGTTGTTGTTGTTGTTGTTGTTGTTGTTGTTGTTGTTGTTGTTTTTGTTGTTGTTGTTGTTGTTTATTTGAAATGCTGCTATCAGTACTCGAGCAAACGCATCCAAGCTCTTTCTTAGCAGCGACGTGTTCTTAAACTACGGCTGTTTCCTGTTCGCGTACTTCTCACCTCACTAAAGAAAAAGAAAAAAAGGAAAGCCTATGCCGAGCAATGACTACTATTCATCGACACGTGTAAGCACTCAGCCCGTTTCATCTGGTCTATGCAATGACATTTTTTTTTTCAGAAACGCGGTAAATTCCTAAGCATGAAGCGGAGTTTCCATTTCTACTAAAAAAAAACAGAAGTAACCCTTTCTTCAAAGAGCTTACTTCATGTAATGCTTCCCAGAGCCGTTCGCACTAAACGTCATCCGCTAACGTCTCCGTTACGAAAGAGACTCCTATTAGAACGACAGAAAGCTGAGCTAGTTGGTAAGGATTCATTATGCAAAATAGAAGTGAGGCGTGCAGACAGGACACAAGAGTAGAGAAGTAGACAACACGAACGCCAACTATCAACTAGGCGTGCAGACAGGACACAAGAGTAGAGAAGTAGACAACACGAACGCCAACTATCAACTTCAGTTGATAGTTGGCGTTCATGTTGTCTACTTCTCTACTCTTGTGTCCTGTCTGCACGCCTCACTTCTATTTTGCATAAGACTCCTATTAGGCAAGATGGGATGAGAGCATTTTGAGAGCACAATTCTAAAGTGCACCTACCACCAAAGCACCGGCGCTAGCTTGATTCAATTCGTCCGCATGCCGTCCGTTCCTGAATGTACTGCTGCAACTTTCATGCAGATATGTAACTTCTGGGGCATTCGCAAATGAAGAGAACCGAAAGCGTTTCTGTTGCAAAATATACGTGCAAAAAAAGAAGAAAGAAGAACGAGTTAGTGAGCTGAGCTACTGCGTTGTGCTGCCTGGCGAGAAGAGATATGGCTGCGTTTGAGTTTGTTATAATGATGAGAAGCTAATAACTTGGACAGCAGTTGCTGGAACGCGCATTCTCCTCATAGTGAATCAGGCATTCTTTTGTGTGCATAGAGAAATAAGCGGTTTGCTTGCGGGCAAGCCGCTGTGGCATGCGCATGCTTCAATTTCTCGCTCAAGCACCATGAATATTCCACATCTGGTATTCTCGAGGATACTCAATCACCCAAAGTGAAAGTTACGGGCAGCACTTTGTATTACATTGCCTGCGTAATTTGTGCAAAGGTAATGCGCTAAAACGGCAACAGAAGAATGAAAGACATTAACAAAACTAATCAGCGCCATGAAGTCTAATTGACAAGAACTGTGAGCGTGTGTGACACGAAATTCCAGTTAGAAGCACCGAAAGAAATACGTTCATCTAGTGAACTCCGGGTATACAAACACGTCACAATCGCTTGGACCACACATGATACGAGGCATAAGGCGGCCAAGCCGACGCAATAGGCAATTCAAATAACGAAGAACTATACGTATACTGTAGCAGCTGCAATGCAACCCCCATCCTCTTCCGCACACACTCTTTACATACATTTTTGAGATCATTAAAGTTCAAGTACAGAACATTTTGGCGTAGCCTAATCATCGTAAAAATCTAAATAAAAACTAGAAAGTTTCTTCCAGTCGTAACAAATTATTTGATTCTATATCAAAAGCAACTCGAAGGAGACATTGCATTTTACAGCATGCACTTTTTCTTAGCGTTCATTGGAGATCCCAGGCGACAACCGTACGCATCAGCGAAGTCGTTGGCATTACGAAGGGCCGTGATCCAGTCTTGTCCGGCTTTCGAGCGCGTTCTGCCTAATTGCGCCTTCATTTCACACGCCTCCAACATGATGTTGACAAAGAATAGCTGATGCTTAGAGAGGACCTTGTCGCCACCGAGGTCCAACATCTCAGCTTTGCCCCTGGTTCTCTTGCGAAAAAGGGCGTAGGCGAAGTGGACTGCCAGAATGTCACGCACTCTCCTATATTGAGGCATCGGCTGCCCAACATAGTCGCCTATCATACACATCTCGGCGCTGAGCAACCGCGCGTTGCTTTGGTTGGACAGCCTGGGCTGACTGTTGTTTGTCGTGGCTGCGGCGTGATCAAATACCAAATCGAGGATGCACTCCGTAAGGCGGGGACCAACGCGTGAGAACAACTGCTCTTCGTCAACACTTCCGCCATAGCCATGGGTGATATTGAAAGCGAGCAGTGGAACATAAATCGTCGGCGGTGTGAGCTCGGTCCAGCAGTTTGTGGTGAACACAGGACGTGCCCAGCGCTGCGACGAATTGCGTGCAAGCGACGCCAACAAAGTGTGCTCCTGGCTTTCCACATAGTACTGAAGGCCGCTTCTGTTGGCCGTAGGAGGAAGACCAAGAATGTAATGTTCCAGAAGGGCAGCGTCGTTGATCCAGTCCGGGCGGAGGATACGGAGATTAGTCGTGGACAGAAAACCTCGAGTGGCTTGTTCTGAGTCGGCGTCGAAGTATGATGATGTATTTATTTCATGCAGGATTCCTTGGAACATTTCCAGAGTAACCCTTGAGAGTAATGCAGGAGATGCAATCACCTTAAATTCTTCGAGCACAGAAACGAGAACCAAAGGGGACAGCGCCTTCTCTGCTGTGCGGACACAAAGCTGCCAGCGGAGCACGTCACGTTGACGCTTGCCGTAAAGCAGAGTGCTCTTGAAGTCGACTATTTCAGTGTGAGGCAGGAAGGGCGATGTCTCGGCTATCAGACGAATACCGAGATAGTTCATGACTGTGTGGGCTTCCGTCTCCTGGACAAGACTGAGTATGTCTTTTACCAAGAAGGGAAACTGCAAGACCACCTCAGATCCCGGACCACTAAAATGAACGTTTTCAACTCCTCGAAGGAGCTCGACAAAAAAATCCTGAAGCTCCAACGATGTGTTTAAGGCTTCCAAAAGAGGTCTTCTACCTCCTGTCAGAGCGACCTGATGAACAAGCTTCTCTAAGTCGCTCGCAAACTTCACTACGCTGAGGGCATGCATCGGTGGCAGGTATTCCTTCTTGAGAACTTTAAGCGCACAGAACATTGCTTCGGTATACAGGCGAACAGCGTCGTTAGTGTCAATATTGTCACGGCCTGTCAAGATTTCTGGAAGCTCCACTGACAGGAAATCTTGACCAACATCCTTCACCGGGTAAGCAGCAACACCAACAGCAAAAAGAGCGCTGGCTCCGGTCTTTCGCAGCACTTTGGCAGCCACCTCCCAGACAGACTTACTGCTTCGAACTGGCGGAGTCAGCGGGAATCCCTCTAGCGACACGTCGAACATGAGCTCTAGGAGCGAGTCCCAGCCTTCATCTTCGGTCCGCGCGATGCTTGTGCATTCGCCGTAGAGGTGTCTGATGGGTCGAAGGCTGTCCGACTCCAGGGACTTGTTATTCATCATTGAATGTATTCTGCTTTCAAGAAACGCAGCGTAGTCATCGTCAAAGGTTTGTGGGAAACTAGTAGGCGTCGATGCGGTGTACTGACTGGTCCAGCGGTCACACACAAAGGCGTAAAAGTCGACGCAAGGGTCGAAGCGATCCCACGAAAGAAGGTTTCTCAGGTAAAATGCGTCTCGTAGGCAGCCAGATGTGACGCAGACAGCAGAAGCCAAGCGCCTGGCTTTATTCCAGCGTGATGGGTCCATCGGTAGCAATAGGTAGGCCCCAGCAAGTGTGAAGGTCAACAGGAGGCAAATGGCGAGGGGGTATAAAAGACACTCTTTCAAATATATTTTTCTCTTCTGCACTAGTCTGACGTCCTCCTCCCCCACATTTCTCGGCTGCGCATTGTTCGGATCTTCAGGTCGCAGGTCTTCAGCCTCCGAATATTCCCACGTTTTGTTCTTGTAGCTGCTACGCACCACCGTCTCTGCCTTCCCCCAGGAGGTCCCGGGCGAGTTAGTTCGCTGCAAATTTTTCGCTGAGTTGAAAGAGCAGTCGTCCTCGGTTCCGTCAAACTTTTCTTTCCCTATCGTTTGGGAATTCCTCTTTTTTTCCGTTTTAACCACACCCAGGGACAACGACATGGCCCTGCTGCCCCTTTCCAGATTAACTTCAGCCGGAGAATCTCGCATGTGAAAATTGGGCGTTAAAGAACACTTCCTTTTTGAGCGATGACGTTCTCTCGTCCCCACGTTGCTGTTTCCTGCAGTCGCTGCAAAGGATATTGTCTCCGGGCTCGCCTTCTTGGGGGCTCTTCTTTTCGGAGTAGATTTTTTCAGTGCTCTTACAAAAACATCTGAGTCGTTGAGGTATCTCGCATCCAGCTCCGTTTTCAAGGCTGCGGATGGTTGTATCGAACCTTTCTTTGGTATTAGAACGAATCTCGACCCGTTCCGGTTCTTAGCCTCCCTTTCATCCGTCGTGTCACGGCTTGTCACGCTCGTAAGCGGTTGCCTCCTGCTCGCTACAAGACGCGAATCCCTGAGCATGCGCGCAATAACATCTTCCCCATCTATTTCCGTCCTAATCGAAGCCTCTCCCGTCTCAACGCATGTTGACAAAGCTGCCGTACTCACAGCAGCCGGTGATTTCAGCCTTGATGTCACCTTTGCTGAATTTTCACTCGCTTCCGATTCCGTCCTCTCAGCTGCATTTGTAACAGGAGACGATCCCGTACTGCTACTCCTTGAGGATGACAAAACGCTAGAAATGCTTTGCGTTGAAGTGCTCTCGCTGTCTTGCGAAGATTTTTCGGCGTATTCTTGCGTTCGTTCTTGCTGCTGAGGCGTATCGTTGGGGCGGGATGTGTTACCAGGACTCGCAAGTGGCTTGTCATATTCAGGAGAGTCCTGGCGAACTCGGCGGGCTGACGCTGACTGCGACTTATCGGAGAGCAGAATGGGGCCTTCAGAAAGGTTATCGCTAGGGCTGTCCCTCTCCCGCGGCTGCAAGGACAAGTCCCTTGAAAGCCCGCGTTTCCCAGCGATGACATACGTTGCTCCCGACGTCGACAAAGGCCTTTTGACCTTCGCCAAGGTTGGTATCGGCCTCCAACTAACACCACATCCGTCAAGTGAACGTTTGTGATCCTCGCAGCGGCCCGACATGCTTGCAACCACAGCGTCTTCGTCTTCTTCCCTCTCTTTGTCCAATGTTGGTTGGCTGGTCGGTTCCGGTCGATATTAAACAACCCACTACGGGAGAGAGTCAATAAATCGGGTGTGCAATAGGGAAAGAAATAAAAAAGTATTTGAAAGAAAAGCGATGGACTAATACTAGTAAATAAATTATATACCAGGTTAGCCTAATGCTTTGAACTATTGTATTGTAAATTTCAGTGAATAATTGAAGGAGACGGACTAATAATAATTAAGCGTGAAAGTTTTCGGTCTTACAGAGAAAAGTAAATTGGGTATCACACACTTTCCTGTAGCAGGTATCAAACGCCGACGCCTCAAGGAAGAGGACCGTCAAAAATGTAAGGCCCTGCCGAAACTGAGGTTCAATTTCATGACACGGCTCCATTCGTAAACAGAATTCAATTAGTGTTCTCACCTTCTCTTTTGCCAATGATCTTTTTCGTCATTAGGTTGGGCGGAAAGGAAATGCTACAGGATGACATCATATTGACATGAGTAAGCTATTAAAAAAGAAATTAAGGATAACAGTCTTCACTAAATACCTAATATACGAAAAATAAAGCAGTACATGAATCATTGCTTGCATTATCGTAAAGAAAACAGCAGCATGAGAAATCGGTTTGAAAATCGCTACTGTGTTGCTTTCACGTGAAGGCTTCACGTAAATAAAACCAAAATTTAAAAGATAGCGTGGTCACCTGCAGAACTAAAGCGTTATTGAGCTGGGGCACGAGCTGGTAGAAAATAAATTCCACGAGACTGAAATGGTGTGGTACATTGTCAGTTTGCCTTATAGCATTTGTCTGCGTTGTCTTTTACTATCACAAATGACAAAAGATGATCACAACTCACCGTCGTGATGAAATAAAGTTGAATTAGTTGTTTCATAAAAATAAATGTGGGAGGGGGTGGCGGTCTCTCTCCTAATAAAGGCTTGTTTCGAAGTCGGAGACGCTAACACGCAATACACGACCGCTACTCGTATGTCGGAGTCCAAACTTGAGATGGCCGCAAAATTAGACGACATGGTTTCAAAGACACTTAGCGCTACCGCAAGAAATGCTCTGTCTGTTGACAATGATGTTAGGCACAGCGAAAAGGCAAACATCCATGGGGTGGTTTCTCTTTTTTTTCTTTTCGGTTATAGGGGAGCATCGGTAACGAATAAGTCCGAGCCTCCACGCAGTAGTAAGGAGTGCCAATACTGTGCTATAATATTAACTAATTTTCTTCTGTAATCTCTATTCAAATGAGATTGTGCCGCCGGTTTCCTGCGAATCTCTGTAGTGTGATGAGCCATTTGCTTTTCGTCGGGTCACATATGTAATATAGTAGTGCTAGAATAATCACTCGGGACCAGCCGATGTTCTATTATTCATGTTTTACTATACGACGCAGGACACGACGGGAATGCTGCATTGGTAGTTTTCGGTGCAAATTATTATTCGCACTGAGAGCATGCCTGACTCGTGTGTACTTCCCTTAAACCCCTTCCCCTGTGTAGGGTTTCAAACCGGACGTGCATCTGGTTGACCTCCCTACCTTTCCTTCCTTCCTTTTCATCCTCCTCCTCCTCGTGTACTTCAAAGAAATACATCCGCGATGTTTTACCTTCCTGAAGTTTCTCCCGAGCTCTTTTAATGGTGAAAGAAAAGAATTTGTAGAGTCCCTCAAAGTGAAAACGCTGCATGCCATCCAAACGAACAAAAGCTGGCCCAACGACTACGTTGACAACGACGAATAGGACAAGACGAAGGATGATAATAATAACGACAACACAATGTCGATCACATGACACAACTGTGACAGCATGACAGCCAACTGAACACAGCGTGATGACGACAGTTACACCATAGATTTTCATACAATTACTCCATGGTACTGCTGCGCTAGTGTCTACGGAAGCGGCAAGCAGGGCGGCTCAGCCAGCCTGGGAATGGTGAGTAGTACGTGGATATGCCTAAACTTCGTCCTCCTGGATTTATGTGGCTTATCATTTTTTAAGAAATTACTGCGTTATAAACAATTAAATATACATTATTAACATTGTTTGTTGGCAGGATTCAAACACAGGACCTCTAGCACAGAAGCCTGATATGGAAACCATTGCGCCACAGACGCAAGGACAAGCGTAACCACTGCACTTAGCAGCGATTATACGTGCTTGCAGAGTCTTATTACCTTATGCGTTAAAAAAAGTATAAATTGACTTGTAATTTAGGCGAATTTATGCCCAAATAGAGTCCAATAAACGAAGCCACAAGAAAGTGTGAAGCCCGAATCACGAAGATCAGACAAATCCATGTACTACCCATCATTTCCATGGTGTCTGAACGATCGCATCTCCAGAGTTCCCTCTAGTAAATGTAGAAAATTCTATGAATTGCGCCATCAAACACACCGACCATCTCATCGAACTACGGCATGACGACAATAACAGCACGATGAGAATGACTAGGAGAGCACGACGGGCGATGGCGGTGATGACGAAGACGTCATAGCCGTGACAGCACAACGACAAACCGAAGGGTAGAGTGGCGGCTCGCGCAACGTTGAAGTTAACGACGGTGACAGAGACGACGTCATGACGATGATGAATGCATGAAGGCGTGATGATGAGGAGCGAACGGTTAACGATGATGACAATTAGACCACGTCATGATGACGACGCCACACTGCTGACAGCTCGACGAAAAACCAGGCGAAAAGCGTTGGCTTGTACGTCGCGGGACTCGGCATTGATCCTTGGGTGAGGATAAATGGAGTTAAACTTAGTAGGACAAGGAAGCACGGTGGACTTACCAGTGAAAGACGTCACGCAGTTTGTTTGAATGATCCTCATTCACCACCGCTGCAAAAAAAAAATGGAAGTGGTTCTAAGAAGAGCGAATAATGAAGCCATTCCTTCTGCAGCTGCGACGGCTTGAAGCAGTCGCCTCAATGCAGCCCGCAGTCGGCGGGCTTCGTCAGCCGCATTTTTCTCCACGACACGTGTTTGTCGAGAGCGCATGGTGAGCTTTTGCTGCTTGACGAAGCCCCACACGAACAAGACTCTTCTCAAGAAGGACGGGCGCGGAAGTGCTGCACGGGGAGTACGTTGCATCTGTGGCGACTTTGCTGGTGTCGATTCTCTAGTCCTCTAACACAAGCAAATGCACTTAACAGGGCCACAGGAAAGGATTAACAGCCTCACACGATTTGCAACGACACACCTTTAAGGAAGAGAAGCTCCATCTCGGATTCCATGTATTCAATATACAATCGCTAAACATCTTAAAATAAAATTTGTTTCTCATAACTGTCAGTCAAATTTTGACGAACAAATGTTAAGAATGGGTTTGTTTATTATTCATTTATTACAAAATTGAAAGAACATATTATGGCGTCAAGTTTGCAACTAAAAAGAAGGCAAACGCCGCAACTTCTCCGTAGGGAATCAGTGCGGGCCTCTGAAGGAGAAAAACGTTGGGTATATGACAGGCCAATATTTAGCCCCCCAAAGTAGCACTCTTTCGTGAACTACTGACAAGTGGTCCGCTCATGCCGTCGCAGCAAAAGTCTACTCCAATGCTTTAAAAGAAACTAAATTTAATTTCTATAACACTGCGCTTCCATCGTTACTCAGAACGAATCCGAAACGCTTTTGGAACGTCGTTAAAAGCCACGATAGTCAAGCTATAATTCTTACTAATGAATTAGGTGAGATAATCCCAAGCCGTGATTGCGCATCTACACTTAACAACGCTTTCACCCATTCATTTTGGCCCACTCTTTCTGGGAGCTCTCCACCATTCATAGCATCTAGCTTCTTTCCAATGGAACCGATTTTACTCGATTCATCTGTATCTGCTCTATTATTCGCTATCTAAAGAGATCCTCTTCATACGGTATTGATGGCATTGCGTGCAAATTCTTGCAGGATACTACCGAATATAGTTCCATGCTATTAAACCTGATTTTTACATAATTAGTGAACATTAGCTGTTTACCCGGAGACTGTAAAAAAGGCAAGGTGGTTCCACTTCATAAATCCGGTGACACCCATAACCCATACAACTACAGGCCTATTTCTTTGACATCAGTATCATGTAAAATATTTGAACACATCATTTTGTCCCATCTTGTCAACTTTTTTGGAATTAAACTGGTTTTTTCATAACAATTAACATGGGTTCCGTAAGTCCTTCTCATGCGAAACGTAGTTATTAACATTTTGTAGCGATCTCCATTCTCTTCTAGATGCTGGCTTTTTAATAGACTGTATATATTTAAATTTTGCAAAAGCCTTTGACAGAGTTAATCATCTCCCACTCCTACTGAAATTCGGCCAGCTAAACATTGATCCCCTGGTCTTCAACTGGATTCGAGAGTTTCTTTCTAATCGTACACAATATGTGAGCATTAATGATAATGATTCTCCTGAGGTTCCGGTCACTTCAGCGGTACCTCAAGGCTCTGTTTTAGCACCCTTACTTTCTTTAATTTATATCAATGATCTTCCTAACCGAATCGCAAGTTCCATTTGTCTATTTGCTGACGACTGTGTTATATACCGCAAGATTGAAAGCACTAACGATACTTTAACACTCCAGCGTGATCTCGATAACATTACTGCATGGTGCAGGCTTTGGCTAATGGAACTAAACACTTCTAAATGCAAAACAATGAGAATGTCCCGTAACCAGTCAGCTTGCCTCGCCTACGTACTTAATAATACTCCCCTTGACCAATTACTTTTCTACAAATATCTCGGTGTCCATATTACTAGCAATCTTTCTTGGAAAAGACATTGAATGCATCACATCGAAAGCTAAACGCATGCTTGGCTATCTCAGATGTAACTTTTCTTTAGCCACACAGAAACTAAAACAACTCTATGTCTCTTATGTCAGACCTAACCTCGAATACGCATGCTCGATACGGGACCCTGGGCACGCTACTCTACTAAATATCCTTGAAAGGGTGCAAAATCGATCGGTCTGACTCATTCTTAACAATTATCATGGTACTGCTAGCGTTAGTTACATTAAACTTGCTCTTGGCATTCCCCTTCTTTCTTCCCGAAGAAAATTATCTCGTCTCTCCCTCTTTCACAAAATCTACTATCATAACCACTAGCTCAAGTCCCGTTACATTACACCAGCACCTTATATCTCCACACGTGTCGATCATCGCTTCAAAGTTCATGTACCTGCTCAACGCGCAGTCTCCTACTCATACTCATTCTTGCCGAAAACGTCTCGAGTGGAACCACCTGCCTGCGTGATTAGTCGCTATCACAGATACAGCCTGTTTTTGCAGAGCAATAACAAAGGAATAACTTCGAAGCTGTGTCACTACCGCGTTGTCACCTACTGCTATCGTTTCTTTCATTGCTTTTATTCCGTGTTTTCGTTTTTCTATTCTTGTTACTTGATCTTTAGGTGTTTCTTTCTGCTGTGTCACTTTTGTGCTCATTTACCTGTAGTTGCTGTATTTTCTTTTCGATATAACTATGTTCTTCACTTCTCCATGTATTTATTCATACCTACTGACAGACTAAAGCCCCTCCCCTCTATAATGGTTCTTGTTAAGCCCTCAGGCTAATAATAAATGAATGAATAAATAAATAAATAAATAAATAAATAAATAAATAAATAAATAAATAAATAAATAGGGCTTTCGAAAAACGTGTGCGTGTGAGGAGTTTGTTTATTGAAGGTATTTTCGCTTGTCTGTTTGTTTATTCATTAAGAGCATTATTCGTTCATTTATTTATTTATTCATCGCGTTCCTTTCTATCTTTCCTTCTTTCTTTCTTTCTTTTCCTTCGGATATGAGCTGTTAAGCTGCTTATCGGCCTTGGAACGCGAGCAATGCTCCAGATGTGAAGGTCACTACATCACATCTCATAGCAGGCTTCTGCAGAGAATTCATACGCGCACATTTCTTGAAATAAAACAAACAGACACCTTTGCCACCAGTGATATGCGGCCTGCACTTTTTTTACTAGGTGACTTGCTAAGTTGCACAGTTTTCGCTACATGAAAATTTCACGGCACTCTGTAAGCTAGAATTCTTCTTAGCAAAAATGATGACCCGTTCGTTCAAGGAGAACCACGAAAATGGTCGCCCCGGATGTACGTGACTTGTTTGCTTCACAATATAACTGCCATATTTATTTTCAGCTTAACAAAAAATATATAACTGAGCTGCGAATTTGTAGGGTTTTACCATACACGGTAGCACAAAAGCCGCGATGCGAGTTGAAGAAATGTAAGGCTTAAAAGAAAGCCATACATAGAGTTGGGACTGAGTACGAGGTATGTACGTACGCACTAAACTTATCAAATAAAACCTTGTTTTTGCGAACATTTCCTATATAATTATATTAATTGCATGTGGGCCTTCAAAACACTCCTACCTGTACGTTCATAAAAACAATCTGAAATCTCAAAAAGGACTTACCCAATTTTAGAAAAACCTACTTCAAAAAGCCAAGCAGAGCAATGTATAATATTATTCCTATATACGGACAATTGAATTTTCTTGTACAAAAAATCATCAATCAAATCTATTCCCAATGGAAAGGCTGCTATGACAATAACACTTTTTCTTTCACAATGTTTTTATATTTGTTTTCTTCAAAGGAGGCAGTCCATCGCTATCCTGGCTATGTCGATATTTTAATTAGGCCGATTATTTGGTGCAGTACAAATACGTACAACTGAAGCCACCAAGGCGAACGAAGCTTGTGTTGACTGGAGGAGACAATGAAATTTGCTCAAAATGACGGCCAGTCTGTAAATAACATAGGAAGATGGCGGAGACGCTGTAAGGCACCGCGTGATCGAATGACATCTGAGCATTAATAACTACTTGTCACTTCCGTGAACTGCCTCCTTTGATTGCCTGGCGGAGCTGCATGCTTAAGCTCCAGGATACTCTGACAACTTAATGAGACCCGGACGAGAAACCCTTAAGAGCTTGGCCCAAACGCGAAATATTCGACTCATTTCACAGCGCCAACTCGAAATCTTTGTTTTCAGCTAGTTGAATACGCCGTAGTATTTTCCTCCGCTTCTCGTGATTGCTATCTTTTTATAGCGCTTTTTGCTTCTTAAGATACCACCGTTTTATTAAGTAGACACCAGACAGCGCAGTATGCCGGTGGTCGCTCCGCCAGGACTCTGCACAGGGCGGTTCCTTGCGCTGTGTAATCTTATAGTCAAACGGTGGTTTCTGAATGCCTGCGACACCGCTAAAAAGTTTTCTGTTGCCTTCATTGGAATAGGATGGAGAATAACACGGTGAAAACAGAGACCAAATGTGTGTTGTCACGGTGTGTAAATTTAAGATGAAACAAGCGAATCAGCTGAAGGACTTTCTCAAACCATCCTTGAGTGGCTGTTCCCTTCACCTCACATCACGTGTATTGCGATAAAGCAATAAACAATGAATCAATCACTCAATATGGACCTATCATATATATATATATATATATATATATATATATATATATATATATATATATATCGCGCATCTGGTCCGCCTTTGATCATGGAGGGAAATGGATTTTTTTAATTTCCAGTGATAGCTGCGACGGACACCGGTGGCGACGGTGTCGGACACCATCAGCCAACCAAAAGGTCTATTATTGAATGAGCCCATAACAGTGTACGCTGGCCAATGCTGGAATCGAACCTCTACCGTGGAGCACATCAGCCCGGTGCTCTAACCACTAGACCACGATCGTACTTTTTTCTTTATTACACAGAAAAAAGACGCAGAGCTCTACAAAGCGCTAGGCTAACCGGTACTTAATATTCAGAAAAACAAACACATGAGTCAAAAAAAGAAAAGTCCACTTCGGTGGCTGCTCTTGCAACGCATATCCACTATACGCACGTACGATGCAGTTTAACGGGAAAAGGACCTCGTGGGCCTAAATATTTCGGCGTGCCTACTTCGCCAAAGACTACGTAGTCCCAACAAAATAAGCACGTCATAAGGAGGGCTGTTGAAACTCATGGGAGCAGACAAGAAGAGAAAGAAGACGGCGCGCTCCAGAGGCGCACGCTCTTACGAAAGCAATAAAGAAAAAGTAAAATCTTGATTTCGTTCGCATCGAATCCACCCATTTCTTGGCCAATCCCCCATCGTGGGTAGGAGCCACATGCATCACAGGCTACAACAACAACAACAACAACAGAAGCTGTCTCGTCTCGTTTCTGCAACATGGTGCCGTGACCAGGATAGCGGCTACTCCTCTTCCGACTGGCCACGGAATACCAGAACGACGGACTGGCCACAGAAGACGGACGAAGAGAAGGCCCGCAGGCGAACCAACGGCAGCGAGGCGAGACATCGACAGCAGGGAGCGGCACAGACACAGAGGGCGACCAAGACTCCGATGACGTTTCGCCGCTAGAATCTGTAAGCGACCAGCAGTTTCCTCAATTAGTCAAGATGAACAGAGAAGTGATTATAAAAACGCGAAAAACGCTGAGGACGCAAATAACTTAGTGAGCGATGCTGAAAAGAAACTGGAGGAAAATCAGGATCCTACAGCGATGTCGCTGATATCCAGCCAGATCAAAGGTATTGCAGACTCGCTAAAGAAAGCAGACGAGCAGATGGAGCAGTTCATAACACACGAAACAGCTGACTCGGAATTTGCGAAGACCACTGAGTACGAGTTAAAGATAATAAGTGCTCTGCACAGCATCAACGCGTACCTTTCTCGACAAGAAATGCGGGAAACAGCGAGGGAGCTATCCAACTTCAATGGTGAAGCTAGACAATCGCAGCAAGCAACAACAGCAGATCAGTTTAAGCTATCCATAATAGGTGGAAAGCATAGGAATAAAGACAACCGAAGGTGAAAAAAAGGTCAACATAGAAGAAATGTGCAGAAATAAGCAAAAAATCCCGAAAGATTGGTGGAAAAGGTGGAACAGGGAATATCTGAAACAACTGAGAGAACAGTGTAACGCAAGAACGCAAGAAATGACAGTGAACCAAGGATATATCGTTTTGATCGGCGCACGCACTCCTAGATCCTTCTGGAACCTGGCTAAGGTCATTGAGGTATATTCTGGAGTCGACGCGAAACCGCGTTCCTGTCTTTTAAAAACGAAAGGAAGACTCGTTCAGAGACCTGTGCAACATCTATACACAATTGAAGGCTGCTTCCAATCATGAGAAGAAAGCCTTTAGCGGTCGGAAGCTGTTGAAACTCATGGGAGCAGACAAGAAGAGAAAGAAGACGGCGCGCTCCAGAGGCGCACGCTCTTACGAAAGCAATAAAGAAAAAGAAGATTCTTGATTTTGTTCGCATTGAACGCAGCTGTCTCGTCTCGTTTCTGCAACAAGGGCCGCCAGCGTCTTTCAATGCTAGAAAAAGTATTGAGTACGGTCTATATCTTTTTTTAGTGTCCTTCGTAGAATGTCCGCCAAAAAGAGACTGCGTTTTTGTAATCTACAAAACAACGGTCAATAGATTCAGGTTTAGCACATCGACGACAATTGCCCGACCATGGTATAAAACAATCTCTATCCTCCAACCACGCTTTAACAGGAAGGGTTGCTGAATGTAAGTTAAAGTAAGCTGTTTTTACACCAGGAGGAACGCACATTCGACTTATACGTCTTAGCA
The DNA here is from genome assembly GCF_038994185.2 of Dermacentor albipictus. NCBI lineage: Eukaryota > Metazoa > Arthropoda > Arachnida > Ixodida > Ixodidae > Dermacentor > Dermacentor albipictus. The sequence continues at coordinate 349,271,646 of NC_091821.1, read as the reverse complement.
CATCTTTGATCTTACATTCCATATAACGGGCATGGTGTAGAAGAACTCAGAACAGGCTGTATCTCAGTGCAGTATGCTGCACTGAGATGCCTTACGAGAAGCACTGAACATATGGTTCCTGTTGTAACGTATACGGTTACGAAAAGGAAAGTTTCCTAGACTTCCTTGAGGAAACCTCGAGTTCTCCTTGGTGCTTCCTTGAATGTGGATGATAAAGCAGTTTAAGACGATAATTTACAAGTAATAGCTGCAACTGCAACATTTAAAAAAATGAAGGAATGTGTATCATTATGGAAAAAAAGATGATCGGGAAACAAGCAGTTTGACGAAAAGGAGAGCTAAACCAAGGCCTCCCTGTTCGAATGGAAGAAAGAGGTTGTCTCGTCGCATGAACTCACAACGTCAATTCCATATAATTGTAGTAAAAACACGGTCAAGTGTTTACTTAGGAAGCAGAGAACAGTGCAATACTTGTAGACCATACATTGAACGGGCAACATGGAACGTATTACAGAAATTACCGTGACTAAATAAGGATATCTTCCGCACCTGCCATGCATTTGCTTTCCTTTGTACTTCTGCAACCTCTGTTGACCAAGGGAGTTGCTGTTTCGGTACTGTGAGAGTGGTTCTGCCAAATACCTCATATCGTCGTTCCGTTGAATCCAGGCATAATTAGATGGCCTCGTACACTATTGCCCAAACCAAAAACCTGAACTTTTCTCCTAAATAATGCTAGCGCCAGACAAAGCACAATATTGCTGCGTAATTGCAGGGGCAGTCTCCGCACTCTCTGTATCAGTGCAAAAATATGCCAGATAATCTGCATAGGGAAGAACATGTACCCCGTTAGATAGCAAACGGGAACCTCTGAAGCTGCGCTCCTGAAGTATGAGGTCAAACGTGTTTCTTTCTTTCTTTCTTTCTTCCTTTCTTTCTTTCTTTCTTTCTTTCTTTCTTTCTTTCTTTCTTTCTTTCTTTCTTTGCTCTTTTATTATTATTCGGCTGGACGGATGACAATAAATAAATAAAACGGATACAAAGCCAGCCAGACGAAAACTTTAGTGATAGGAAAGGCAAACCGGAGGAGCAAGTTTCTGGCCTGTTACCCCAGAAGAGACGTAAAGGGTTCTGGAAAGACAGATATTGGAAGAGCGAAAGTTGAGACCAAAATTCAATGAATCCATAAAAAATACGGCGCCAGGTAACTGTAGTTCGAGTGTTCAGTAGTCGAACACTTTACTCAGCAGTTTTACCAACCTACGCTTTGTTGTACGCGTCTCGGCAACTAATATTTCTAAATTGGTGCCGCAATCACCCAAACGGGAAAACAATTTCGTGAGCGTGCTTCAAGAAATAGCACCTTTGATGATGATGATGAAAACGTTTTATTGAAAGGAAAAGGGGAGGGGAGTTAGGAGAAGGGTGGTCGGATTCTTATTCCGGAATACCGTTGGCGAAGGCCGGCGACCTGGCTCTTACCAGGAGGGCTTGCTGTTCCTCGATAGTTGAGCTGGACAGGGCTGCCTCCCATCATTCCCACTTTGGCTGTTATATAGTGTCTAAGACGCTATTAACCTGGCAGGCCCATACCATATGGTACAAATATGCTTTGTGCCCTAAGAATTTACATTCGACTAAAAGGGATTGTGGCTCAATCACAGTAGCTTGACTGGGTTATTAAATGACATGGTTTGTAATCACCATAAAGGACATTCTTGTGCTTTATCTAATCTTTTAGCCGAGCCTGGGTATTTTTGTCGCAATAAGCGGATGTGCTCTAATACATCTGCATAAGTTACTTATGGCACTGGGAAGTCCGAGTCTTCGGGGAGACAGAAGGATGAATCCCGGGGGAGAAAAGCTCGGGCGGCAGCGTGTGCGCACTCATTTCCCTCTACACCATCATGACCTGGCACCTAAATCAGCTCTTTGCGCGAAGCGAAAACCCCAGATTGTTTCAGGATCCTGCAAGCTAGCGGTGAAATACAGCCCCGCGTGTAATTTCTATATGCAGTTTGCGAGTCGCTAATGATGTATTCGGAATTACGATGCGAAGCTGCCTAGGTGACCGCCACCTTTTCCAATTCTGCAATTTTCCCGTGCCGAACAGAAAATCCATTGACCGTCTGCCCTTGATGCAACACCAGCATGGAGGAGACTCCTCCTACCGGACCTGCAGTATCCACGAAGACGACTTCCTCTAATTTAGAATAGATCCGGGCCATCTTGGCTTTTGCCCTCTTCCTTGCTTGATGATGTTCCAGGAGCATATTTTTTAGGAAAAGGCAGTGTCGCAAACTTGCTCCTCCACTCCTTCGGAATGTCTTGTCTTATTGCCGTATAGTAAGGACAGCTGATATTCAATTCCTCCAGCACCTTGCGTCTTGTTTTCGTTCCTGCCAATCTGGCATATTGACTTAATAGGTGTGCCTCAATTATCTCATCTGTTGTATTGTGCACCTTACACTGCAACAAGCGCGCTGTAGATGTTTTGAACGGCAGTCTTACCGCCTTCTTATATGTTGTTCTATTCATGACATCGAAGTGTATTAAATCGCACCTCCTCATCCGAAGGCGCGGAGCCACTTACACGATTCAGCTGAGTATAAAGGCTTTGACCAACCGAAGAGTGTCCTTCTCCATCAACCCTCTCGTCTTACTGGTGATACGAGTGATCCTTCGTGTCGCGTGTTCGCATGATGTACTGAGTTGAGTAATCATTGCTGCGTTGACACCCTTGTTGTTAACCAGTAGACCCAGGATACGCACTGTCTCTACTTTAGGGATCGCGGCGTCGTGCACCCTATGTCGATTTTTTCCGGAGAGCAGCGCATTCCGCACTCCTCGGCATACTTTTGGACTGTCTAAGCATCCTCTTGGAGCGCCTCTTTCATCTGCCCCAGACTGCCCTTCGTCACCCAGACCATGATGCCATCTGTATAGAGGGCGCGTCGAATTCCCTCTATGCGGTCGAGTTGTTCTGGCAAATTTACAAGGGTAATATTGAAGAGCAGAGGGGACAGGACTGCTCCTTGGGGTGTACCCCTAATGCCCATAGGGATTGGTTGGGACCTAACATCTGCAGTTTTTACATGAGCTTGTTGTCTCGTAGAAAGTCTCTGACGTAGTCAAAATTCCTTCTTCCACACTGCCTCTTCCGCAGGTTGTCCAGGATCTTTGAATGCTTCACATTATCGAAAGCGCCCTTGAGATCCATGGCTAAGATGGCTTGACCTGTTGCGTTTGTTGGGTGGGTCAATAACTTCCATCTTGAACTGTAACAGTAAGTCTTGCGTGGATAGACACTCCCTGAAGCTAAACAAGGTACGGGGCATGTGATAGTTTTCCTCCAAATGCACTGAAAGCCTGGCATGCACTGCTTTCTCCATCAGTTTGCCGGCACATGAAGTGAGCGAAATCTAGGCACCTTTGAAAATATAGCATTCTGGCTCTTCGGAGACCATTCTATAATTTCCTAGAACAAGAAACTTAGTTACTACAGACTATACAATGTGGTATCAACTTGCTAACGCGTGTACTTTATAACTGTCAACATTGAGTCCAAGCTACGATCGTTCACAGTGATTTCTTATAGGCTCCCCGCATGAAACCTTTGTATTCTTTCTTTTTTTTTTAGTTTATGTCTGCCAAACGCCATCGTCCACAATAGCCACCTACGGCTAATTTGATCCCGTTGGCTTGCTTTTCACTCAAAGGCCGTAATACCATTGTGCAGGCTTCCGGTGAATGAATCGCGCTTTTCCGTCGCTTTGTTTGCTCCCACTATAACGCGGGCACGGTAGTGGTACGAAATCACTTCCGTGGCTCCAGTATCCATCTAATGAACGCCGCTAGCGCGGATATTTCGTCGGCAAGTGTTTACCGTCGGATCGAAAGGCGCTCCGGAACGGCATTCGAGTGTTTTGCGGCGCGTGAAATTCCGCAGTATTTTCCTTCGAGGAAATGGTTTGGCGAGAAGATCATGCTATCATTTTTGTGTTTTTTTACGATCTATTTCTCGCCAGAAGATTACAAATGGCTTCCTTGCACACTAGTACGGGAAGTAAAGCACCCTGCAAACGTCGTCCTACAATTCTACGAAGCGCTGTTGTCGTTATTTGCCTACTTTCCAGGCCCGTGGAGAAACACTCGCTGCTGGCTCTAACAGAACCCAATTACGTAGGGCGTGAAATACTCTGATTAGCATTAAGCACTCGTTGGTGCGAGCCGGAGCTCTTTTCGCGTAACGTGCTGCTCTGCACAGCCTGCTCGGGCAGATTAGCCTCACCAGACTTTCTTCGCTGCATCGTCGGTTCCGCAAGCACGGTAAAGCAACTACCGCTCCTGTAGAGCCTCATTAGAGTGCGATATTTAGTCAAGTATTCGGTATACGTAGTTGTGAACAACTGTGCGTTTCAAGCTCAACCAAAAAGCGCTTGTTAGGGCTGCTTCGTAATCTGCCATTTGCATTTAATTTTTGGTGGTGCCTCTCCGAATGAAAACTGTTCGTTTCGTTGCTGCTTTTCGGCCGCGCTACTTAGTTCCGCCACGCATTTCAGCGGGTGTTCACGGAACTAATGCGCCTTTTAGCTGCAGGAGTTGAGAAGTCTGCGAATTTTAAACTTGTAAGCACAGTCAGTGTCTTTCCCAGCCTTTAGTTGCCGCTACGTCCGGCCAGTCAAGTGTCTGCAAGGAACGTTGCGGGTTGGGCGCATTATCATTCAACGCCGTCCGCTAGTGCGCTGTACAAACACATGGTGAACACTGTAAGAACTAAAACATATTTGTGGTGCTAGCCGCTTGGCATTCACTAAACCTATAAAACAACGTCGACATTACATAGATCCACCTCGGCGAAGATTTGGAGGATATATTTGTCAGATCAAATAATATATGGCTTTTCACGTATAACGCTTTAGAGTTCATTTAAAAGAACAGAACAGTTCCCTATTTGGTTGCTTTTTTTTATTATTCAGTGGTATAAAGGCGCTACCAATATTCATAACTTCGTCGTGTAGCTGCCTCGGAAATTCGGCTCATTGTAAATTGTCTTCAGCGCTAGCAACTATTTCTATGAGTCACACGTTTCCGCTGGGGTCGTCTTTAACCCGTGTCTGTGAAAGTAAAACTGGCTTCTCAGACCACCGCCTTCAACCTAGCGTGGTGAAACCTAGCCTCGGAAAAGGTCTCGCGAAACCACCGCCATCGTTTATCACTCATGATGAACTTTCCTTTCTCGCAAAATAACAAGCCACCATACAGGCATCGCTAGCGCGTTCAACCACCGAATGTAAACAGCTTGGGACACGAAGACGTTGGACCCGTTGAACCCTTTGAAAAACAGCCTCGATTAAGCAGGTGGCTTCGCCTGTTATAAAAGAACCATCCTGACTATTTTCTCTTCGTTTTCTGCGAGCGGACTCCCTTCGTTGATTTTCCGCAATCGGCACCTATAGACTTGCTGACGCATTACTTAAACGACGTCGAGACCTGCAGCCTGACGTCACGTATGCTGTCTTTCACTGCGTTACCATTGACGAACGAAAAAACAAGAATAACTTTTGCACGCACTCCCACGAGGAAGAAGCGGGGGAAAAAATAGATCACGGTGAAATTGGTTCTCAAAGTGCAAGGTAACTTATGCGCTTCAATTGGCCAACTGAAGAGCTGTGTTAAGTTGTTTGTCACGTCTCCTTGTGCGGTGCTAGCGCGAAAGGATCTCCCAAAAATGAATGGGCCCTCTACGCGAGCAGTGGCATTGTTCTCACAGTGTATGGGCATACATTTGCCGCTTTGTGCTCCCGTGTGTTAATTGTTCTGGGGCTCAGCATAGAACTGACTCTGCTTGCAGAGCGCTCGCATGACTCCTTTGTCTCCGAGCACCGGACCACGAACGTTGTTTCGCAGCATGGGAGCCGGGACGAAATTAAATTTCTTTCAGACTTGAATATCTGAAAATCTGGCATCGCGGTCTCGCGGAGTATAGTATAATGAGGGCATTTTCTTCCTCCCTGACGTACGTTCCTGGTTTCTGAAGAAATTTCGCTTGCGCGTGGCTCGTGTGTTCTGTATACTTTAGTCGTTGATGGCCGGCTCAAGCGGAACGCGCTGAATTTGGACTTCTGCGTATCTTCAAGTGGGTCTTCTGGCAAATGCATTTGGAGTACTCGCGTACTCTCTTGTACATCGCGGCGGCTTCACTGCTTAATTTATGCAAGCTTGTTGGTATAAGTTATGCAGCGTATTAGAGGCGCCACGTGTAAGTATTGTTAGTCGGTCTCGGACTCGTTAGATCCGTGATAAATGAAGCGGCATTCCAAAGCACGACACTTGTAAACCAAATCCGGCAAGTAAGGAAAGCTCTATTCACATGTAAAAGGCGTGAATAAAACTTCACTCACAAGGAGGGGACGGCCGAGCTTGAAACTAAGGCGTGCACTTACTGTGTCATGGCGTGTTTCTTCTTGTATGCCTGCGTGTTGTCTCAGTGATCACTGAGCTCTGTCGTCGTTGAGACAATTAATGGCGCAGCGATAGACAAAGCCAATGTTGGTCGAAGGCAAATGCATGTGCAAAATTACTACCATTGACCTTCTTCTGGTGCATGTAAATCCCTCCATTCGGCAGTGACGGATTTCGATCTTCTCCAATGCGTTCAACCAACTTTATGTTCGGTTGAGTAACGTGGTTTAGCAGCCACGAGCAACACAGGGGCTACATAGCTACATACAAGAGATGTCGTAGGGGAGGGTGCGGATTCGTTTGACTACCCGGCGTTCTTTGTGGTCCTAAATCTGGGAGTTACTAGGGCGTTTTCGCATTTCACCTTCTTTAGAATGGTGTTGCCGTGGCCGAGATTTAAAACTGTGGCCTCGTGCTGACCAGCGGAATGCTGTTCAAGGCACTGAGGCACGCGGCGGATAGCTTGAAGCGTTCACGCCGGAAGTGTCGCAAAAGTGGCGCAGCAGCCAAATAGAAGTATGGGTGCGTATGTGCGTGGGGTGTTTAAATAGCAAAACGTACAAAAATAATTCAGTTGCCCTGTAAACAGAGGGCCGAAATTGTATATATATATATGTGGGGGGGGGGGGGGGGGGAGGCAGCATATGCAATCCACATGGCGCATCTCTCAATATTTGTCTAAACTGTGCGGCACAGCTGCAGAACATCATTTGGAAAAGGTTTCTTTTTGTTTTGGTTCGCAGCACCTGTTTATAACTTAATACAAATGAACAACAGTATCCGCTGCACATGACTTTCGCAGCTTAACGATGCTCGCGCGCTTGTCTTTTGAGTGACAATTAATGCATTTATGAGATCTTTGTAGGCTCTCTAACGTTTGCCCAAGCTATCAGCCACTGCACTAAACGTTCCCGCGTGATGCGCTGCTGAACCTTAAGCTAAGAAATGTGCCTGCACCATGCACCATGGCCTCCCTTCGTGTCCTGCGCATCCAGCGCTGCGAACTCGCTTTTAAGGCTTCTGCGACACAATGCTCACAACGAGATACTTTATTTCTGTTTATTCTGCGTTTTGAGTGGGTTACACGTCCGACATATGTTGTGTGTATCCTTTCATTTATCAGCCCTATCACCTTTAGTAGCGTGCTAGGCGTGCCACCAGGCAAATATTTCAGGTTTTATTAGATATAGCCTCTTTTTCGATTTCGCTATCTTTCTCTCTCTCTCTCTCTCTCTCTCTCTCTCTCAGCACCGGAAATCTACCACCGTTGTCCCTTGCCTGCGCGTGACCGACGCATTGCGACACGAGGCTTAGGTAACGAGGCCCTATATAAATGCTAACGTGGGTATTTCTTCCTCGCGGCGCGACAACCGAGTGGCAGCTTTCGGCGACTCAGTGGCCGCCTTCCGGTCTACGATATGACAACGTTGTTTCGGCGTGTAACCGTCCTGGGCGAGAATGGACGCCACTCGTTTCCGGAAGACAAAAGAAGAGAGACGAGTGACTCCGACATTACGTAACGACAGATCCAAGCGAACAAAAGCGCCACGCACGTATGTATAACCGCCTTCTTCGTCACCCGAGGAATCGTCATTGCTCGGGACGTGTGGGCGGGTTCAAGCTGACAGTGGTTTCATCGCGGGCGACAACCCACACGATGCCGTGCCACGGCGACGGCAGTGGCGAGTGGGATGAATGGTGGTTCGCCATGTATCCGAGGAAACCGGATATTTTCCCGCATAAGATGTCATTTGCTGGGAAACATTATTTACCGTTTTACTCTTTTCCGTCCCTCCCTCTCCCTCCCTCTCTCTCTCTCCTTTTTCCTCGCCGCGGGACATCCGCGAGGGAGGCCTGAATTAGGACGATGACACGGCTCATAATGTCAAGCCCAGCCGTGTCCGCTTCGCGTGAGCCGGTGGGCGACCTTATTTATTTATTTTATTTATTTATTTATTTATTTATTATACAGTCCCACATTCGCTCGGAGAGCATTACAGTGGGGGGGGGAAGTAATACACATGTTAAACAGTTGTAATTATGGTTACATAAAAAAAAACACGGTGACGAATAATGCAGTGCAGGCAGCATAACTATGCCAAAACATAAAGGAGAAAAAAAAAAGAAATGGACTATATGTACATACATACACACATACATGGGCATACATGAACATATGAACACATCTACACTCAGAAATACATATAGTAGGCAAGGAAACGCGAAAAAAAAAGAAAGAACATAGAAACACGCGAAATGATCACATGTCAAGCAGTTCTTCGAAAAAGGCTGAATTTGATGTTTTAGAAACGGTATCCTGAGGCAGAGCATTCCATTCATTGATGGTTTTTGGAAAAAAAGAATACTTTAACAAGTTCGTTCTTGACTTCATTGGCCTTACTTTTAATGGGTGTTCACGGCGATGGGATGTGTAATGCGGGTTAAGCATGTATTTTGATTTATTAATGCCAGTATTGTTGTAAAATATCTTATGAAAAAATTTGAGACGCAAGCAGCGCCGGCGTTCGGCTAACGTCGTAAGCGCTAGGCGTGTTTTCATTTGTGTGACGCTACTACATCTGCGATAGCTCCCAGTGATAAAGCGTGCCGCTCGGTTTTGCACGCGCTCTAAGATGTACTTAAGGTTGTCCTGATAAGGGTCCCATATCGTGCACGCGTATTCAAGAATAGGCCTTACGTATGTCGTGTATAATAACTTTTTGGTTGCCAGAGGACAGGGATGAAAATTTCGAGCCAAGAACATTAGTGTATTATTCCCTTTCGCGGCAATCTCTGCAATGTGATCATGCCAAGTAAGATCGCTTGAGAAGTGAACGCCGAGGTACTTGGCCCCTGTTACGTTCGAAATGGTCGAATTATTTAGCCTGTAAGAATGGGAAACGTCAGTTTTTTTTTCTAGAAAAGCACACGTATTTGCATTTTGATTCATTTAGGGCCATGCACCAAGTGGTACACCAGTTAGAAATTTTATTAAGGTCATCTTGAAGGATTTTGCTGTCATTTGGATTGTTTACCGCTCGATAAACAACGCAGTCATCTGCGTACAATCGTAGGTTCGACTGGATGTTCTTCGCTATATCGTTAATAAAAATAAGAAATAATAACGGCCCCAGAACAGACCCCTGCGGTACTCCTGACGTGACCGGAACAGCTGATGAGCAACATCCATTTACCACTGTTATCTGTCTGCGGTTCACGAAGTAGTTAATTAACCAGTTCATTAGGTCAGCGGGAATTTTTAAGTGCTGAAGCTTGTGAATTATACAATCATGCCGTACCCGATCGAATGCTTTTTTGAAATCTAAAAACAAACAGTCAACGCTAGTACCTTGATCTAATGCAGTCGTTATGTCAAAAGAAAATTCCGTTAACTGTGTGTCACAAGAAAATCCGGCGCGAAAGCCATGTTGTTCTGTTTAAAAAAAGTTTTGCGAATTCAAATGCCTTATTAGGTTGCTGTATACGATGTGTTCCATAATTTTCGAAGCGCCGCATAGGAGGGAAATTACCCGCCGCGGTTGCTCAGTGGCTATGGTGTTAGGCTGCTGAGCACGAGGTCGCGGGATCGAATCCCGGCCACGGCGGCCGCATTTCGATGGGGGCGAAATGCGAAAACACCCGTGTGCTTAGATTTAGGTGCACGTTAAAGAACCCCAGGTGGTCGAAATTTCCGGAGCCCTCCACTACGGCGTGCCTCATAATCAGTAAGTGGTTTTGGCACGTAAAACCCCATAATTTAATTTTAATAGGAGGGAAATTGGGCGATATTGTTCTAAATTATTTTTTGGTCCTTTCTTATGAACAGGAACCACATGAGCAAACTTCCATTCGTCCGGCACGATTCCTTCGGATAATGACGTCATATATATTGTATGAAGAAGATTGCTAAGAGAACTAGCGCATTCTTTCAGCACGCGATTGGGTATGCCATCAGGACCTGTCGCTTTATTTGTGTCTAGGCTGGTAAGGATTTGAAAAATACCATGAATTGATAAAGTGATATCGGGCATTTCCTGAAAAACTGAGGCGCAGGACGGTAAAGGGATATTGCTCATCGGTGAATTAACGGAAAAGGCGGACCTGAAATAATCGTTGAAAGCAGTGGCTTTCAATTCATCATTTGTTATCGTGCCATTGTCAGACGTGATACATTGTATACCAATTTTCTCTTTCCTGGTTTTTTTGGCAAGCTTCCATATAATATCGTGATTGTTTCGAATCTTTGCGTCTAATGTACTGAAGAAATGACGCTTCGCTTCACTAATTTTAGATTTACAAACTTGCTGGACAGAAAATAACTTTTCAGAAGTAACTGGCATCTTGCTTTTTCTGAGGTTCTGAAAAAGACGGCGTGTTTTTCTAAGGAGTTGACGGATTTCGGGGGTGATCCATGGTTTATCTTTCCGACGTTTGGCAGTTAGTAATTTTGATGGTATGTGCTCCGAAATTAGTGCAACTATTTTATCTTTCAGTACGCTCCAAGCAATGTTAACATCTTTTTCTGAGCAAACCTGTGAAAAAGCTGGAAGAAAATCAGTTAATTCACTGTTCATTGCCTGGTAGTTTCCCTGATCATAAAAGTATATAAGTTTTGGAGTAAGCCGAGCTCTATTTTGGTGTGGATAAGAAACGCTGGTTAAAACGACAGCGTGGTCGCTGATACCGGGAACACAGACAGGTGGAGACACCAGATCAGTTTCATTTGTGAAAAGGAGATCGAGGGTGTTGGATGACAGAGCAGTAACTCTGGTTGGGGACTCGACGCACTGAGTCAGGTTGAAGCTACTTGTGAGGTCAAGCAATGCAGAATGCAACGATGAGTTTGATAAATTGGTCGGCAGACCGCCACCCCAGGACACGTCTGGTAGGTTGAAGTGACCCCCCAGTAGAACAACGTCACAAGAAACTGACGCCAGTGCTTCGGACAGGCTAGATATAGCTCTACTATCATTTCCAGGTGGCCTGTAGAACGAAGCTATTGTAATTGTCCTACCAGTTTGTGAAGCAACTTTACACAGGACAAGCTCACAGTCTATGTTGCAAAGATCGATCGGCCAGCTTTGCAAGTTATCTGAAACAAGTTTAAATACGCCCCCTCCATGTCTGTTCCTGTCCGAGCGATAAACCGTGTAGCCTGTTGGGAACACTTCAGCATTTGAAACTGTGTCATCCAGCCAAGATTCAGTGCCAATGATAATGTCCGGACAATGCAGCGAAATTACGAGCGCGAACTCGTCAGCTTTATTTTTTATGCTGCGACAGTTAATAATTATAAGCTGCAAACTTTGTTTGTCATGCGCAGAATGGTGAACTTCGTGGGTTTGCTATGATTTGCACTGTACTACCTCTTTTGCCTCGTTATCAAATATGTAGGGGCTGTTTCCAATATTCAAACGGTTATACCGAAGCTTAAAGGGGTGACTTTGCTTTTTGGCGAATGAAATTAGATGCTTTCTTTATAAGCGAACCTGCGCGGAGTAGTCCTCACTCATAGCGTAAGTTGTTTCTTTAAGCTTCCGACCTTGAAGCAAGACCTTCTGTTAAGTTTTGTAGGACGAAAAAGCAACTAAAGTTGGTCGTGACTTTTGCGTGCTGTATCGCCCTATCCTGTGAGCGCGTTCAATATCACTGTGACTGATGCTCACACCAAGCAGATCCTTACACAAACAGATAACATTTTTTTCTGTCTCATCCCAGGTTTCTCTTTCGGTATCCGTAATGCCATAGAAAACAAGGTTGCATCGCCTAGATCGGTTTTCTAAGTCGTCGTTTTTTCCTGACAAAGTTTGAACTTGTTTTGTCAGAGATTCTACAGTCGACTGAAGGTTCGTGACAGCTTTCTGTGTGCCTCTGAAGGACTCAATCTCTTCTTCTACTTTGGATAGCTTTGTTGCCAAACAATCTAGTTTCTCCGTGAATTCGCATTGATTTGACTGAATAACTGAGACCTCCTTCAAAAGTTTTTGCTGGTTTTCTTGAATTACAGGAATGACATCAACAGCTTTCATGAGCTTCGCAACTTGAGCCTCTGTCAGAGGTCCAGGATTCAGCTCAACGTCTCCGGACAAAAGTACAAGCAGATGCGTCACAAAGCTCGTAATGCAAAACCACGTGAAAGGCACACTTCCAATAAAGCGAATAGCAAGGAACAAGGGCCACGGTGTCGACAGAAAACGGCGCTTCTTAGGTTTAGGAGTAGCATAATATGCGACACCAACCTGCACAAAGACGGCACGTAAGCGCATGGTAGTGCTCTCGTCGACACCGGGCCCCGTTGTGATGGCGTGAGGCTGCCGCTTTAGTACTTGATGGTCTGTTGGCGACGCCCTCTGTCCGCTGACGTTTTCTGTGACGGTTGACATGGTCGAAAGATCCAGCGATGATCCCGCCATTTCCACCGGGTATCGGTAGGCGTGACAAGGTGGCGGTGATAGCGCCGACATTAGTACCCCAGCTGCCGCGATCTGCACAAAGACGGCACGTAATTGTGGAGCCCCTTTCAGGACCGTTTCCGGGAAACTAAACTACGTCTTGTTTATGCATGCAATGTAGGCAATAACGTTGCTACTATTCTTTTTTTTTTACCCTTTTTGATAAGCCACCGATACGGGTAATAGATGCGTATATAAAACAACACCGCCGCTGAGTGGTACATGACGCGTAAGCCCGCGCAGCTCCGGATTGTGATTAGCACTGGCTGTCCCTGGAATCACTCGACTTCACTAACTATGAAGAAGAAAGCAAGTATCACGTACTGCAGGGAAAGGGGAAAAATAAGGTAGAAGTTGTGCTTGAATGGTGAATGCTTAAAATGTTTATTCAAGGCCTGATCTTTAGTGAGAGCTGTGAAGAAACAAATATGCGAACACATTACGCAAACAACGTGCGTCAACGCATAGCCATGGGTGTATTGAAAAGAGGTGCATTATGTGCGTATTTAGGAATCGTCGTATTCTAGAGCTACCTATAGCCTACAATCGATCTTCCTCCCTATCGTATCTTCACTGCGACAGTTTTGCTAGGAGCACATTCTTCCAGACGTCCAACTTTACGTTTCACCTATAGTCTTCGTTTTGCCGCTAGACCGAACTACGACCGATGGAACGAAACATTGCAGGTGTAACGTAAGACGATAGGGAGACAGCGGTGTGGATTAAAATGCGAACGAGGGTAGCCGATATACATACTTGATAATAAGAGTATAAAATACAGTTGGGATGGCGTGCATGTAATGTGTAGGGAAGATAACTGGTAGGTTGGTTAGAGTTCAAGAAATGATAATCTACCGAAGGGAAACGCAGTCATGGACAGCAGGGAATCGGGCGGTTTAATGAAATTATTAAATTCGCAGGGGTATGATGCGGTCAGCTGGGGTCAGGAGAAAGTAATTGGAGATCGCTTGGAGAAGGCCTCGTCTTGCTATGAAAATAAAGCAGCAGTGTGATGATGACGACGACGACGGCAGTATTAGTAATAGGATGAAGTTTATTGTTATTGCAAAGCAGTGTAGAGCAGTATTAGTAATAATGGTAATGGCTACAATGGTCGTCTATTCCTGCGTATATTACAGCGCCGGAGCTTCCTTGTGAACCCATATTCTATATGTTCACCTTTCAAGACATCGACAGGCACACTGCGTTAACCTTTTGTTTTTGTTTTCCTGCTTTTTTTTTTCGTGACCATTCAAGAGCTGCCTGCAGTACGGAGTGACTTATCCTCGGTTGTTCGTTGCAAAGGAGAGACGAAATGCTTTACTGAAACAACCTGCAGGTATAAGTCGCTCTTTTATTCCGTCTTCTCTGGAAGTGGGTGTGGGGACGGCTAATCGTATGAAATTAGTTGACTCTGTCACAGCACCTCACGCACAATACCATCAGGCAAAAATGCCACCCAAGTATGAAAAGGTGCACACCTTTCAACTACCACGTCATAGCACGCTTCTTAACAACAGCGTTTTGGTTTCTTCCTTCTTCTTTTTTTTTTTTGCCCAAGCATGTTCAGATGCTCTGTCGTAGCTGTGAGGAGTAGTACGTCTTTGCTGACGTCACGCACCACAAAACTTTATCGCTCTTTATGTCAGCTTCTCGTAGGGTTCTCCTGTGGAACAGAGCCTTATTGCGTCTGCGATCGCTCTATTTCGCAGCACACATCTCAGAAATCTAGAGATCCCTTCTTTATTTACCTTTCCTTCTTTCTTTCTTTTCTTTCTTTTTTTTCATGCGGTGCAATATATAACATATCCTCAGGCAGTCTTTCGTCAGCAACAAGCCTCCGACGCGTATTCTAAAGGTCGAGTAGTCACCGAATCACTCGACTTTGAGTGCCTCAATGTTGCGTTTTATAGACGCACGCTAAACTACATAGACTTCCAGAGCTCTATTCTGCCTCGTTATCTAGGCTGGAACAGCGTGAACAGTCAAAGCTTGAACTTTTATTTTCTAATATTTGGCAGAAAAATGAAGTAAGAAACCCCACACACATATGCGACCTTGAAAAATTAGAGCCAGCTTTCCAGCGAGGCCGTTTCTTTCAAAGCGCCGTCATCGTCATACCGTAGTTTGTTGTAGACACTCACTCGCCAGTTTGAACAGCTTGTCGTGTAATGGCGCCATTGAAATCAGCTGGCGGAACTGGTCTCAATTTGTCACGGCGTAGGCGGCAGTCTGGCACCCAGGAACATTCTCTGGAACCAACCATACTGGTAGCTAATCTGAGCCCCATTGGTCAGCTTCACATGACCAGGCCAGGCGCTCAACTATCGTTGACACCGCATGGTCGATGGTGGATTCTTCCTTTCCTCTGCCGACAAATGTAGGTGCGCCGTCATTAACGGTTTGTAGATCATGTCTAACAATAAGTTCATTTATCTCTACGCCACGACTGTCTTGTAGACGACAACACCAGCGAGAATGTTGAGCATTGAAGTCTCCGCACAGCACTAATGATGGGCCGTAACAAGAGACTAAGCACTCCGGTAATGTTGTGTGTGAATAACGCATCGGTCGATAATATATGCTGGCCACGGTCGTCGTTGTATCTCTGGGACTCACAGCAACAGCAGAACATTCAAAATCGGCATCGCAGATGTCACCTGGTGCCAATAACTGCGAAATGTAGATCAGCGCGTACGAATAACGATGCTTTTGAAGCATTTCATGGGTGCGTGACATCCGTGCGCTGGAAAGTACCGCATGCCGGCAATGTGCATCGAGTGTTGCTGTGGGCGCCTAAGAAGCCTGGAAGTCTGAATTCATCTTTTCTTACATTGGCTTCTTGAAGCGCTATAACATCCGGAGGAGTGTTAATTGCGAGGAGCCGAAGGACTAGATCAACGTGCCGCGGTGGTAGCGGCGACCTGACATTCCATTGCAGCCCAAATGGACGAGACTTTCGTCAGGTGTGCATATTGTGTCTAATGAAGGCCGTCTAGAACTGGAATGAGAGCTTCGAGAAGTTGTTCTGCGGCTAATGCTGCTGGTGTCTGACGACCGGCAGTCAGAGACCTAATGATGTTGACAAGCATCTTAAGAAGGTTGATAAGCTGGGCATCGTCGTTGACTGTGATCATTGTTTACTGCCGTAGATGGGGCCTTGGAAGAAGCTGGTTCAGACGCTTTCGGAGGCATGATCTCAGTGGAGACGGATTCTGATGCTTTCGATGGAAGCGCCGGCGACGATGTCGCTGAGAGGCAGATGTTCCGCCTCCCTCCTTCCCTCCGATGCACAGTGTCTGTGCTATTCCTCGAACATGCGGGTACGTACATACAATCAAATTCCACACGCCTGTAGCAATATTTAGGCATAATTTCATTTATCCCTGCGTAATTCCGTAGAGAACAAAGCTAGCCGTCAGGGCAGCTGTAAGTGTAGTCAAGATTGCAGTGCTACCTTACATCTGAGATATTGGGTGAGCGAGCAGCACTCAGCCACGCTCAGAAAAATCCGGGAGGGGTTCGCAAACAGAGCTTCGATTAAAAAGAAAAAGAACGAGTGTTTAGAAACTTTGGCTTCGTCCTTAATTAACCCACGTGCGGACACAGAGTCGACAACGGTATTTCGGTAGCCGCAGGTGGGTGTGTGTGCGCGTAGGCGGGCGTGGGTGTGAAGCGAACTTCTTTCGCAATAAGAAGATAAGTCGGTACTGTTGTCGACACAATGTGGGCATCGTCACTCGGTCCTGATGCGTGCCTTTGCGAGAGAACATAGAGGCGCGATATGAACAAAAAAGGCCCCATTTGGGCCACAATAATTAAAATGAATTCAGGGGTTTTACGTGCCAAAACTGCGATCTGATTGCGAGGCGCGCTGTGGAGGGGCACATTGGATTAATTTTGACCACGTGAGGTTCATTAACACGCACCTAAATCTACACGAGCTCTGGCGTTCTTGCCTGAAAAGGAAGCTCGGGGGCTCCGATCTAAACACATGGGAAATGAGAAATTGTTTTTTCTTGGGAAGCACTGCACCGAATTTGATGAGATTTTTCGCACTTAAAAGAAATAGTCACATTCCAGTGATCCTTGTAAGCGGATATTGCATTTAATTAGGCCATCAATGTTATAGTAAAAATTGTTGAAAATGGCAAAATTATAGAAAGCGAATCTATCAGGCTTGCAACTATGTAACTCAGCAAAGTAATATCCGGTAGTACATCTCTCAAGTACACCGCTAGTATGTGAGTAGGGCTTTTGCAACAACTTTGTAAATACTGTAACAAATTCACGTAGGATAAAAATTATTAACTAAGATTTGTCTGCTTTGAATGTTCTAACGGATGAAGTTTACAATACTACGATGTCTGTAATTGGTGCAGTGTTACGATTTGCTAAACTTCGTGTTTCTTTTCTTTCTTTTTTGAACTTGTCAATTTTGTGACCTTCTGTAAAATCATACAGGCCATAAATCAAATTTAGGCTTCTAGCAATCACTAGAGTTTAACTTTATCCCTAAAATGCAAAAATTTCATTAAAATTTGTCCCGCAGTTATCTCAGGAAAGCATTCCTGTGTATTACATGCACTTGAAGAGGCGTTATAGGAGTTGGGCTCGAGTTATTGTTACTATAGTTATATGGTACGAAAACACACAAACACGCTAATAAAGGAAAATCGGGAAGGAGCAGGCAGGCAACTGGGGCCCCAGCTGACGCTTCCTCTAGTCATGCATGGCGAGACAGGTTGTGGAAGAAACAAACAAAGAAAAGGACGACGTACATTAAAATCGCTGAACGCAATGTACATTTCTTTATACGCTTAAGCATCCACTACATACGTAGAGACAATATTTACGTTCACTGCTTCGCAAGAATGCGGAAGAATGGTGAAGCAATGCAAGCAGGTTAATGCAGTCGTCGTTTTGCAATGAATGCCGTACTCGTCAGATCTGTGTTTTTTCTTCAAATATTGTCGTAGACAGATTGACTGAAATGGTTTGGTACCAGCGTTCTTTTTTTGTTTATTATTATATAATTTTCATTCATCATCCGAAGCAGTCGCAGGAAGCGAACGAGTCGACAGCAGCACGGGGAAGGCTGTAATGAGAAAGAACAAGATTGTCACGCTGTAAACTATTTTCTCGTTTTATGCGAAGCATATTACGAGAGCTCAACCCAGCTCCTCAGGCGCGGCGGTGTCGCCTTCAATGACCTTTGACCCTATGCCATACCACGTGACACCATGACGTCACGACAGAGGAGAAACAGGGCTCCAACTCGCGCCGTCGCTCGCGGCGTCGCGGCAGTATATAAGCAGCTGCGCTTGTTTCTAGGTGGCTTTGGCTTAACTCTTGCAAGATGGGCTGGGTGGGAATCGAACCAGGGTCTCCGGAGTGTGAGACGGAGACGCTACCACTGAGCCACGAGTACGACGCTTCAAAGCGGTACAAAAGCGCCTCTAGTGAATGCGGTGTTGCCTTAGAAACGAGCTGTTTCTTTAAGGCTCAGGCGTGCGTCGCTTGCTCAGGCGCACATTTCGTTGCCGCGCCGAACCAAAGCCACCTAGAAAAAAATGTAAGGCCTCCGCACGCCGGTGTGACGTCACGCTAGTCGGATGGGCCGGACAGTCGACGCCGTCGGCGTCTCCGCGCCTAGGTTCGTTGCGCTTGCAGTGTGTCTCTTTGCGCGTCGCGGATACTATGGCATGAGAAAATTAGTGCTGTCCTTAAAGTGACAGCAACCTATAAATTCAGATGCTTCGTTTCCAAAGCAAGACACGTATAGCTGACGCAAAAAATAAGGGGGAGCCGCTGGTTCACCGCAGTCAACACCACCATAGAAAGCAGCATTCTTTCATACCTTCCTTAGATTACTTGATTGGCAACAATTTTGTTTTTTGCGTGTATCGCAACACGACCTGCCTTATTGTGCTTGTGATGTTTGGTCGGGACTAAGACAAGCAAACTGCATGATGCTTAGTCACTCAACTTTAGACGGAACGAAAGAAAGAGGAAAACTGCATATTGAAGACACGGAATATACTTTATTCACAAATGATCAGAACTGCATTAGGAAACAAACATTTTAAGTCTTTCATATACAATTATCATTCTCACTCTTGCATTGCGTAAAACAGTCCTCGCTAGACACGCGAATATCGAGGTAATTTTATTGTGAAAATGTTATCATTATAGGGTCACGCACAACTAATTCTCAAATAGAATAAGCTTCCGTCTTTGTTGTACCATTTCTTGTGGTTATTTTATTTCCACCCGCCTTGTTTGCAGGCCTTATTGGTCTTCATAAAATACTGAGATAATGGCGAAAAGTAAGTAAAAAACGAGAGGCCTACTCTCAGTCCTAAAGGAAAGCATGCAATTAATGGATTGCGGTAGCATGGAGAGTTCGAATCATAAACAGGTAGCACAATGCACTCAAATAACATTTGAATTGGCCAAAATGTAGGGTTTAAATTTTGATAATGTAGGCAAATAAGTCCTAGCTACGCCACAGGTTTCTTTTTACAAGGGTTCTGTCAACACAAACATACGTAGACGTTCAACAAAACAGAGCTTCATGAATAAAAAATAAATAATGAGAAACATCTCAGGCCTTCAAGGTCTGCAATTTTCGGCCGTCCTTGGCGTTGCGTAATTTGTCGTTTTCTGTGCGGCACAAGTTGTTCAGCAGTGTATTCGCTGCAGCACTTACAACACGCCCCATTACCTCCTGTGCAGGATGACCGAAATCACACACATTACATTTACCGCAGCACCAGTAACCAACTCAGCCTTGTAATCAAAAAATGATTGAAGGTGAATCTCATCAATCATTACCGTTATATTCTTTTCATGCTCTTTATATGTGCTTACCATACGCTTTGCATAGGAAAGAAAGCTACATTCTTAATGCTCCGTTTCAGGGCGTACATCGTACAATGAACACAGTCTTCTGATCGTATCAGGATGCGGCATCTTAAGCTTCATCGAACTTCTCAGGAATCTGTATGCATGAGGTGAAATTGTGAACAAAAGGCTAGCAAAAACCAATAAATCGGGGGGATATCGGCCAGCATCATTCAAAACAAGATCAACTTGACTCTTCAAGAATTTAAGCATTTCCAAATGCCATTCTTGCAACTCGCATGCGAAATGTTTTCCACTTACTTCCTCTAGCAATGTCGAAACCAATGTCAGTAGATGACGGGCCTTTTCAGAACGCTCAGTGCTGATATCCTTACGTGTCTGTTCGATTATGTGTAACACACTTTTCAAATCTCTCAAGTCGCACAGCTTTTCAGGAACTAAAACATCACCACACTTCCTCACAGCCGTTTCACCAAAAATACTTCGACGCGCAGGTCTGTGGACACGATCACCGAAGTATACGGACTGCAGGAGCAGATTGAAGTGACAAGTCCAAAAATAAAACCTTGGAGCCCTTGTTCAAAACTGTCCAGAAGTCCGAACACTGAAAGCTTGGCAAGGCCTTCAGCAAGTCCGCAAAGCTACCAACCAGATTTTTGGCGCCCTCTTCTGTTTGGGTTTGCTGAGAAAGCATTATTGCTTTTTGCAAATATGTGGCTTCCAAGCGCGCTCTTTTGGCAGCCAGCGCTTCTCGAACGCACACTTGCGGACGCGATAAATAGGCAGGGCAATTGGGAAACAAGCTCGGAACTGCAGTTTTCTTCAGACTGATGTTTTTCATGGCAACTTCGACCACTTTTCCTGTCTTGACGTCCGTGTAAGATGTCGTCTTCAAGTAATCTGATGGCAAGAAATGCTTTTCACAGGGCTGAAATAAAAAAAAAACAAGCCGTTACAGGTATGAAGCTCGACGAAAATGTTGAATTTACAAGCGCGTCGACAGGTGCAGAGACCCATCTATTGTGCACGCGTGCACGAATGCATTGCGCACTATGCTGACGAAACCTATTCGTCTGGAAACCCAGAATAACAATAGAGAGAAGAAATACTTACCACTGTGTACTTCGTTGGCGAGAAGTCCTTCCGAGGAACTGCTCTCGTCCACGCTTCCCGAGTGGCTCGGTCAGATGGGAACTTGTGCACTCGGACACTTTGTCCTCCGTCATAATTGGACTTGCAGTTTGGTGCGCAACAACAGCCAGGCATCGTTGCGCTTCCGTGTACGACGAACCACGCACAATCGAAGAAAAGCAATCGCGTTTACGGTGCAGCATGCCCCACTAAAGCCACCAAGCAAATGCTCCACGCGTTGCCGCTCTAGCGTTGCAGCCACGGAGAAAATTTGTTTTCAGAACGCGCGCCGCGTTCTAGAAACGCAGCGCTCCCCCATCCACCGCTACCATCCGACTCTCGTGACGTATTGACAGGGGAGAGGAGGTGATGCGGAGGCCTTGCATTTTTTTCTAGGTGGCTTTGGCCGAACGCGGCGTTGCTCGACGCTCACCGCGTCCAATGCGGGGCGCGTAGTCGCTGTGCCGTAGCCCATTGTCTTACACCCCTTGGCGGGTCGACGGGAACGCTGTCGCGTTCCACTTTTGAAGGCGAAGCAGAGTAACGCATGAGTTGTTTCTTCATCTAGCCGAACCAAATATAGCCAAGCAACAGCAGTTCACCAGGCTAAACAGTGGTTCAACAAGTAAAATAAAGGCTAGTATGCTTCGCATCCTGGGCTTAACCTTAGCTAAGCCACAGACATTTTTTTTGTTTTTTGTCTACTTTACTATCGTCGCCGACTAGTTGTTTTTAGGTGTCACCACTAGGTCTCGCACAGTGTCACATATACTAGCGTAGGACGAAGAGAGAGAGAGCAAATGATAAATGAAAGGTAGGAAGGTTAACCAAGACTGATGCCGGTTTGCTACCCTAACTGGGGAAAGGGAAAAGGTCCACTGGGAAATAAGTCCACTGGGGATATAATTCGGTCACTCAGTCCGGATCACAGACGCTGACTCAATCCGGTGGTTTCGAAATATCGCAGCAGCGCTTTTGTGGCTTTTTGTAGCTGCGATAAGCGAGGCCATGGTCCCAAGATCTTGTTCAAGGTGAACGGTGTTCCATGTAACTGATTGAGAGCTGTGCAGAGGCCACGTTTTTCATTTTGAAAAGATGGGCAGTAGCACAGCAGATGCTTTATAGTTTACTCGACACCACAGGCATTGCACTCGGCGCTATCACCTATTCCAACCAAAAACGTATATGCGTTGCTGAATGCGACGCCCAAGCGTAAGCGGCACAGCATTGTTTCCTCATTACGCAGAAGCCCTGGTAACAGCCGCAGTTGCATAGATGGATCGAGGGAATGCAATCGATGTTGGGCGAATTCAGGTGTGTGCCACTTCCCCAGTTTCATACGGTGCGCTAGCTTGCTTAAGTGTTGTGCTACGTCAGCCCGCGTTAACGGTACAGAAACAAGGGTTGCTCCTTCGTGCGCTTTCCTAGCAGCTTCGTCAGCGAGGTCGTTGCCGGATATACCGCAGTGGCCAGCCAGCTACTGCAACATGACGTCGTGTCCTTTCGCGATCATATGATGGTGCATTTCTCGTATCTCCGACACGAGTTGTTCACAGGACTCGCAACGAAGAGATAACAGAAGACATTGTAAGGTCGCCTACGAATCGCCCACCGATTAGCCGGTTGGTTGTTGATATAATCAACGGCACCTCGGAGGGCAACAAGCTCCGAATCGGTCGATGTTGTCAAGTTGGAAATATTGTATCGGATGCTTATTGATCGTGATGGTATAACCACTGCGCCAGTAGAACTGGTCTGAGTGGAAGAGCCATCCATATATATGTGGACTTGGTCAAAGTAGAAAGTGTGCAAACAATCCAGAGCTGCTTGCTTCAAGGCCAAGGTAGGCAGGTCAGTCTTGTTTCTTATCCCTCGAACCATAAGACGCACTTGAGGTTGTTTTAAACACCACAAAGCTGAGGATGAACGTGCTGTGGGTGTGAAGCGCGATGGTAGGGAGCCACGATGTACACTGACCTCGTTGGAGAAGGACGCCTGTGGTCGTCGTTCTGGCAGGCAGGCAAGAGAGCTTGATTGCATCCGTGAAACATGACGAACATGAGCCCTAAGCGTGTCGGTGCTGATGTAAGTCGTGATCGAATAGTCTTGAGCCCTTCGCCCAAGTCAATGGGGCTGGAAATAAGTAATTGGTATGCTTACGTCTATAAGGCGCGATGTATAGCCAAGGAAAAGCTATGCGTTGTACCCGTATACCTGGGGGCCCGTGAAAGTAAATTAATTTGGTCTCTACTACCCATTACTTGAACAATACCCAAACTTGTCGAGTAGTGCAAGGCAACAACGCAGATCATAGCAATAACGACGTCACCAGGTCTCCAGTTTACAGCCAGCATGTCCCGGAGAAAGTGGTTCCACTGCTTATAGTGTCACAGTAGCTCGAAAAGAAATTATCTACACAGCCTACAATGCTGCGCCTAAATGTCCATAAGTGGCAGATCGATGTTCTTGACTTTGTACCCGGCAAGAAAATGGCTAGAAAGCAGGTTTCAAATGTTCCTTTAATCGAGCTGGGCCAGAGGTAAATAACCACGTTGCTCGCAGCCTAAATGAACTGCGCGTCGAAGAAAAGACACAGACTGGGTACAGGTGGTGCAGTGCCGCTTTTATTGCTCCAGGAGCAACGAAATAGACACCGGAGCATGCTCTCACTCAGGCTATAGCTTCTTCGGAAAACATATTTTCTTGCAACCATGTCTCACTTCCCGTTTTCGAAGAAAGCGTTCTGTTAAGAGAACAATACCACTCGCAACCATGCCCGGAGTAGCCCTCGACAGGAAAAAAACACTAAATCATACTACCTTGAGCTGCGCTTAGCAGGAAAGCTTCATAGCCAATCTTGTTTCGCCATTGCGTAACAAACAACTTCTCGTACCGATGCATTATCCAATCCCACAGGTGCCTAAGACATTTATGAACATGCGCATACTACGTCATCAATGGAGGGTAGCTTTGTTTTTATTTTTATAGGGCTGGAGCCGCGTTCATCAACCACATATAACTTTTTGTATGCTGCGTCATCTTTGTTCGAAGCTTGCGGTATCGTCCAGGGCGCTTGCTTCTCCAGTCTCGCACCTAAAATGAGTTCCTCAGAATCAGACCCCGAGTAAAATCGAGGTGCTTGTCAGGCGACACTTAACCTACTTATTCTGAACTAGTGGTTATCCTCGTCTGTATCTTTATAGATCATTTCTTAATTTGGTTTATCTGTTTCTTGGCCAATCTCCTACAGTGGGTATGAGCCATTGCAACATGAGGTTCTACATCTACATCTACTGCCACCCAAGCACAATGAGGAGGACTTCGCGTCATCGACTTCCTGTCTCTTTCAATAAGACCTCAAAAACACTAGAACTACATTTAAAGGCTATACTAACATGTTATTGTTTCAACATGGTGAAGTTCACTTTCGTTTATTTTATATACGTAGTACTTCGGGGCATAGCGCCATGCACTGTGAAGTTTTGGCATGAAAGGTGACAGCAGTATCATATTGCGATAAAACTTTTGTAAAACGTTCGCTTTGTTAGTTACGCGATCCTGTATTGCTACATCACGCAGAGTACAGGGACGAGCTAGTATCATTTCTTTTCAACCTCATGCCATACACAGTGCAGGCAAAATTTTGAAGTTCGAATTGCAATCCGATCCCAGCTTATTATTACTGGACAAATTTATTACTAACAATAATTTTAGGTTTAAGGCTCTGAGAAAGCAGAAGTGTCATTGTGTTAGGAATACCTTAACCTGCCAATTGAACATTCTGGGGTTTTACGGACCAAAGCCACGATCTCATTATGAGGCATGCCGTGGTGGAGGACTCCGGAATAGTTCTGATTACCTCGGGTTCATTTACGTGCACCCACTGTACGGTATACGGGCGTGTTTGCATTTAGCCTCCATTGATATGCGACCGTCGCAGCCGGGATTTGATCTCGCGCCCTCGGGCCTAGCCATGCAACGTCAAAGCCACTACGTCACCACGGCGAGTACTCAGCTCTGCTAAGCTTCATACCTCAAAATTCTGATTCAGGCACGAAAGATTCACCGATGACCTATAGGGGCGTTTGTGATACGCTGAGGCAAAGTTTCTGTTGTAAGGAGTTTAGAAAATTTATTACCAATTGTTCAATACTGTCTAATATTCTTTTACTAAAGTAACATGTCTTTTTTTTTCACTAATATGCTCTGCACGGCCAGAGATAAAGGTCAACAAGTTCATTTAATTTTATTTGATGTCGACGAAATCACCCTACATGTGACGCAACTCAGGTGTTGTTTCTCAGGCCATCCGAAAACCATCATGACCGCTAATGTGAACCGTCAATATAGATTTGCAGAACTGCGCAAGTCTCTCGTAGGGATTCTTGCCTGCGGCCTTTCACTGTCTTTTAGCAACGCTCCACATCACGTTTTGCCACCTTGTGCAGACACGCACTTTTAAAGGCTTCTGTTACCCGCCGTAAACTTCAAGAAGAAATGTGACCCCCTGCTAGACAATTACAAAGTCAACACGGTGAGTTATGGCGGCCGCGGAGCCGCCATGCATGTGCAGTATACCGCCTCTCGGCTATAATAACAAATTACGCAATATGTTATTTTATTTATCATTGATTTATGTCACATCTGAATTTATGTTCTTGTAATAGTGAGTTTTGTTACAATTATAGCACAGTGGGTTTGAGCCATATTTTAAAGCAAATCACTGGTATCAACGTCGTCTTCATCCTGCTCCGTGTTCACAGGTTAATAAAAGAAAGAAGAACGAAGTCAGCATTCCCATTCCTCGCGCATACCCGCCAAGCGCGCGCGCTGAGAAAAAGAAGGTTTGTTATACGCAGAGCACGTCAATCGCTCAACCGCAGGCATGCCAAGCTCTAGCGAAGACTTCTCGTCCACTTTGCAAGACGCGCTGGCCAAGCCCAACCTGAAGGCGACTGCCGTCAGGACAAAGAGGCTCATGTCAGTCTCAGAGGCGACGCCGGACCCCAAAAGACGTCCGCCTTCAAGTACAGCGGTCGGAAAGCGTTTAGCCAGCCCCAGCTCACTAGACAACGAGGCATCCGGACACCGTCCAAAGGCAAGTGGAGAAGTGCCTTCAAAACCCTTTTCGCCGCAGCAGTTCCCGCCTCAGGTGATGGCGCGCACCATGCCAAAGCACATTACTTTAGCGGGTCCCCAGCCTCTTACAACGAACTCCTGCAGCAAGAGCATTCAATCGGAAACTCCTCATAGCCCTCCAACTTCAGGAAGTGTGCGCAAAGCGATACGTCATCAGCAAACCGAAGTGAAAGAAGGAGCTCCGTTTGTAGAGAGCCCATCACCGAGTACGAAGTCAACGTCACCGTTAGAGAGCTCCCCAGCAGCGCAGACATTAGATGAAACGAAGAACTCTACGCCTAGAGTCGCAAGCAATATTACGCCAAGCAAAGAAAAGAAGCAAAGAAGCAAAGAACAACGTTACCGAGAAGAACCGAATGTGAAGAGATCAGCTACAGCAAGTTTGAGTGACGACGTATTCGAGATAGAACATCCTCTTCTTCGTGTGCCCACGTCGGAAGAACTAGTGCCAGCCGAAATCAAACCGAAGAACGCAAGGAATTCTGCCCTCTTCACAGCTCCCGGAGCGGCGCAACGTACTTATCAAAATGTGCCCAAATCTGCGGCTAAGTCTCATTCGCGACAGCCCAGCCCGATCATGGACGATCTCGCCGAATGTTTGCAAAAGACATCTACGCCTGGGCAAGAAAACAAAACCGAAAGCGCCTTTGTAGTTAGCAATACTGCAGCTGTCGGACCGCCTGCGTGCAGCGAGAAGACATCGAGTCGGACTAAATTGTTGGCGAGTGATGCAATTTCCAGGAGATGCTCGTTTGCGAGGGAGCCCCCTGTGAAAAGTAAACAGAGTTCCAAGTCATTCAATGCACCTCGGCTTCGGTTTGCGGATTCAAATGTAGGTCTTCCCCTCGTTAACCGTGAACAGTTCAAACGAGCTGCCAATAGCACTCAAGCCAGGCCTGCCGTCACCTTAACGTTGAACGACTTGGCAGAGTCGTACAAGGGTAGGACTTGGTGGCCATGTAGACTTCCTTCTGTGAACACGCAAGGAAATGCGTTTCACGGTGACGCACCTTACGGTAGGCCTACCAGGCATGAAAAGGCTCGTGCGCCGCCGTCGCGAAGCGCCGTCCCCGAGAGCTTTGCTCCTGGGGACTACGAGGTGCGCCATCGCCGCATGCCCCCCGAGGAGTACGTTCTGTGGCCGTTGGTAGTGTTCCTGTTAGTTGGACTTGTGGTCTTTATCGCCTTTATTATCATTCCACGGCGCAGCTTTACGAAGCACGAGAAGCCCCATAAAGAGCAGCTCAGTAGCATCTGTAAGTCACCGAGCTGCTCCAGGGATGCTGCCTACCTTGACAGTCTTCTGTCGTGGGACCAAGTCAACCCATGTCATGATTTCTACGCTTTCGTCTGTCGCCAGTGGACCGGCAGTTACACCACACCGTCTCCAAGGTCTTCTGTTTCTGCCGACGACGATTTGGCCTCGTTTCTTGAAAATAAATTGTACGTCCACCTTCAGGATGATTCCTCGGAAGCTGACAGCAACCTAAGACCAATAATCGACCTCCACCAGAAGTGCATGGATGTAAAGCGCATTGAGGATGACGAGTGGAACCCTTTGCTCGAACTCATGTCTCTCGTTTTCCTCGAAGGATTCCCGCTGACGCCACCGGTAAGAAAAAGCCTCTCTGTGTGGCGAACAGCAGCGAAGTTGCTTCGAAAGACGGGCACCGCTTCGTTACTTGGCATCGGGGTCTGTGCCAATCCCTCGACGGTACACACAGATCTTGTGTCGATAGGGCTCCCTGATACGCTGACCAACAACGACTACATTGACATAAATGAAGCCGTTCGTCTTTACACCAGCGCGACTTTTGCGGCTATGAATGCGTTGAAGAAGCAGTACATCCCAACATCGTTTACTCTAAGCATTATCAAATTCGCAAGCGATATGGAGAAGCTCGCCGATGTAGCGCCGATGGAAAATGCATCCAAGGTGAACTCTTTGCAGTCATTGCCGCAGCTTATCATCTTTCTTGAAGAAATATTCAACGACACCCGTTCAAACCTTTACAATGGCGAAGACACGGAAGTCATGATCCAACCTGCGGTCGCTGTAAACAGAATATTGCAACTCGCTGATAACACCGACCTCGCCACCGTCATGAACTACCTTGGAGTTAGACTTATGATCCAGGTCTCTCCGTTCATTCCGCACTCTGGACTCACCGAATTCTACAGCGTGCTTCTATATGGAAAACGTAGGGGCAAATTGCCCCGCTGGCAACTGTGCCTGCGAGCCACGGAAAAGGCCCTCTTCCCCCTGACGAACCTCGCCATTCTCACCGATCTCGGTGCACACACGCCTGCCTCCCAACTTTACGATCTTACGAGCGACATTGTTGCAGAATTCCAGAATGGCATCGACACTTCTGCACATTTCACAGAAGAGTCTAGGGCTATAATTCGAAGCATACTAAACACGACACGCCTGATGGTGGTTAGACCGGACTGGCTAAACGACAGCGTTGCAATCGACGCCTACGTTCAAACGCTCCCGGTGAAACTAGCGAGCGCACGGAACAGCCTTGACGCCTACGTGATCTACCACGAGAGCACTTTCCTGGCGTCGCTCGCACGCAGCTCGACGCAACGTTGGAGCCGTTCCGCTTTCAGCGCACACTGTTGGTACGAGCCTGACCTGGACACCATCTACGTTCCCTTGCTGGTCTTTAACGTCTCGAGGGCCTTGGAAGAGGGCGTCGACGCCATACAATTGTCGCGTGCGGGACCCCGCCTGATGCGCTGCGCCTTTGACGCGCTCATATTCAAGACACGCGCGTCAACAGGAGTACACCAGCGATGGCTTAAGGGAGAAACAGAGACCAAACTGCGAGAGGTTGAGGCATGCCTCGATTCAGGTGAAGCTTCGCAAACCACACGGTTCCGGAGAACCCGTGACGTGCTTGCGGCTAATTTCTCCTTCACGCTTTTCCTGAAGGCCGCGCGGACGTCTCAGCATCCCATTGCCCTTATGCTGCAGCAGAACCGTATTGCGACAGAGGAACAGCTCTTCTTCATCTACCTGATGCTTCAGAGTTGCGAACAGAGTGGAAGCGCAGAGAACCGCGCTCCCACCGCTGGCTACGATTGGAACATCGCGCTTCAGAACATCAAGGACTTACCGAGAATGTTTCTTTGCAACGCCGAGAGCCCCAAGGACGTGCAGAAGTGCCTCGGTGTATGAGCGCGATATTCTTCAGTGCCCAAGTCATTGTTCAAAAATATTTTTCTGGCCGTATATCCATAGTTCTGCAGCTTCTACGCAGTTTGATGTCAACTATATAAAATGTTTGAAAATACTGCTCCAGTGTGCAGTGTGCGGCACGGTGTATGTTTGCGTGCGTCGATTAATGTACAGCCTGCTGGCATAAAATATCAGTGATGTACGTGTTCACCGGGGCTGTCTGCGCACATGTTGACGTGTAATACAAATTGCAAACAGGCATCAGCCACTCTCGAATGAAGCGGGCGTTGGATGCGGTTGCTCGGACGCGACAAATACTGTGTGGAGCATTGGTTATATCACGCTACCGCTGGTAGTCAGGCGTTTTGCGCAGCGCTTCGATTATTGCTAAAGCGCCATATTACACTTTTAGCATCACCACTGACCCTGTCAGCATCACGTTTCAGCCTTCAGGCCGAGCTACACCTACACGGACACCGCGCCGCGCGAGGAATGGCGGTTTGAACCTATATGCAATAGGGACGTCAGCGCGCGCGTCTTGTCTGACTATTTTCGCCTTGGTAGACATCGTTTCGCATTTTGTGAGGCAGCCAGAGCACTGATATTTGTCTGGAGAAGATATCTATGCTCGTGCTGCGCTTCGACGAGTACGATCTGTCGTGCACCATCTGCATGTTTGAAAAGCGTGGGCGCGAGCTTTCGCGCGCCGGCACGCGTACGTGCAGTTTGTCCTTTTCCAACTTTCGGTGACAAATATCGCGTTTGAGCTGCATGATGAGTTCTATATCATGCTGACAGGGACAGACTGTGTAGCTCACCAAATAACTTCATCTCGGGGTTGCACAACGCCAGTGCACAGATGCTCATCAAAGGTTCGAGTTCAGGTCGTAAACACAGCTCTGATTACACGCTTCCGCCAGCGCTCACCGAGTAAACACTGCTAAGATGAAAGGCGGTCGTGTGTGAGAGTCAAATAGTGCAAAGTAATGTATGTTCTTTTAATTATTGGGTTTTTCCGTGCCAAGACCACTTTCTGATTATGAGGCACGCCGTAGTGGAGGACTCCAGAAATTTCGACTACCTGGGGTTCTTTAACGTGCACCTAAATCTAAGTACACAGGTGTTTTCGCATTTTGCCCCCATCGAAATGCGGCCGCCGCGGCCGGGGCGGTCTCGTGCAATACCAGTACCAATACCAATCGTGCAGACCAATTTCATAGCCACAGAGCAACTACGGCGGGTAACCTACGTTCTTTGCGAGCGCATACGGCAGGGACGAAGCTCCTTAAACTCGGCTCTGTAAGCCATCTCGTTAAGCATCTTGTTTCAGTGGAAGCAGCTTCCTCCTTGTAACACATTTTAAAGGGACAAGGTTATTCGCTCTTAATCGTACAGTAGCAGAGTTTCTTTATGGTCATAAATGGCATAAAGTGCAACAGTGTCAGCCGAGGGCATCCGACACGACTAAACTAATCCGAAGCCCTTCATTACATGCGTGTCTCAAAATTTAGGTGCGGCTGCGGGACATAACGCTGGAAACCTATGGGTGCGACAAAACAACAGCAAAACTATGCCCGCGCAAGCAGCGACATCCACACTTTCGACACCCAACTATATACATGCGCTGCCGTGAACATCTTCGGACCTCCTCGTCTTGCAAGAAAATCAACAACGAAGTTACAAAGTTGTGGCAGTTTTGTCAGTGTTAATTAGTCGGAAATTTCCCTGCACGCGTGTTTCAATGCTTTCAGAAAGAGTTCATTCAACCGTGGACTCTTAGCGCCTGCCACTAAAGACAGTGCAACAAAGTTTGGAAGGAGCGCGGCTGTAGGCCTTAACGTGTAAGGGCAAGTAGCTCAGACTCCTCATAGTGCCTCTATCATGTTATGCAGGGTAGAGAGAGAGAGAGAGAGAAACAACTTTATTGAGCCGAGCTCGACATCTTCTTAGACGCCGTCGATGGAAGTGGTTCCCTCTTCACGGGACCCATATGCTTCCCTAGCCGCCTGGCCCCTGGAGATCAGGACGAGCTGGTCTTCCAGGGCGGTGCTGGTTAGCAAGGTCTCCCATCGCTCGGTAAGGGTGGATGAGGGATGGGGTAGGGTAGCGGGGCAGTTAAGAGGTGGGGGGATCGCCTTGACACGGGAAATGCGGGAGATGTAAATTCAAGAGGATGAGCTAAACGAGAACATGGTTAAAGTGGGAGCCAACGCTTCGACAAGTGGGCTTGTCATTTTCAAGGCGACATATACTTTGAGACTATGCATGAGGCTCTCTCAGACCATCTAGCACGTGGACACCGGAAGCCGAACACTGCCAAGACCTGGATTTATACATAAAGCTAACCTCAAAGGATATTCTAGAGTCAGCGCGGCATTGCCAGAAGCGCAAAAATTGGTCCCCTGATCAGCACCAAATCCTTAAAGCACTCATGGAAAGAAATTATGTTGCAATAAAACCAGCAGACAAAGGCGGCAGTACCATAATATGGCATATAGAAAAGTGCAATAATGAGGCCTCTAAACAACTCAGCAACCACACCCGTTACAGAAAACTCGACTCTAAGCCAACTTCAGACTACAGCGATATTGTGCAAAGCACATAGCGGCGCTCGTATTCAGAGAGCTAATCACGCAGTCTGAATGCCGCTTCATGATGCCCAAGAACAAAGAAGCAGGACGCTTTCATCTTCTTCCTAGAATACGTAAGGTTCCCGTCGAATAAATATTACAGCAGAAATTCCAGGTAGGCCTACAGTGTCTAATAACACACCTGCCGAGTCATTATCGAAATTCTTAAATCGCCACCTGTCAAACAACCCCACCACCCTCCCATCTTTTGTTCAAGAGATGCCGCACTTCCTTCGAATTATCGACGGCATCAACGCTAACCAAATCCTTTCTGACTGCGTTATTTTAGTCACGTTGGATGCTTCTGCTCTTTATAATAACATATCCATGAGTGAAGGAATCCAAGCCGTGTAGAAATCCCTCGCAGTTAGTCCCCAAGCACAGGCTCCTGAAGTTTACCTGTCACTCTTTAGGCTAGTTTTCACGCTCAACTATTTTGAATTCGATTATATTCACTGCCTGCAAACATGTGGCACTAGCTTGGGAGTACCATTCACTCCCACGTATACGAACATTTTCATGGGACAGCTTGAAGCAGGCCTGTTGAAATCCTACCCTTTAAAACCCAACACTTTTCTGCGTTACAATGCCGACATATTTATAGTATCGGAACCCGGCACAAGCGCATTAACCGACTTAATTAAGCATTTCAATCGCTTTCACCCGAGTAATAAATTTACTTCTCAACACTCTCTTAGTCAAATCAACTTCGTCGACAAGACGCTCTACGTGAGAAACGGAAAACTGAGAACGACACTTTACAGGAAGCCTGGGGACACTTTACCGAAAGTCAGTCAGTCAGTCGGTCGGTGGGTCGGTCGGTCGGTCGGTTGGTCCATTCGTTCTTTCTTTCTTTATTTCTTTCTTTCTTTCTTTCTTTCTTTCTTTCTTTCTTTCTTTCTTTCTTTCTTTCTTTCTTTCTTTCTTTCTTTCCTTCTTTCTTTCTTTCTTTCTTTCTTTCTTTCTTTCTTTCTTTCTTTCTTTCTTTCTTTCTTTGTATGCCTCTTTCTTTCAATGTCTCTTTTTTTCTTTTTGTCTCCTTCAGGTTCGCTTTAGGCACAAGGGGACGAAGCAACACATTACCTATTTTATAGCAGGGATAACAAAAACAATACAGAGCAGAAGAAGCCGCATCATGCGAAACTTTAAAAAAAATGAATCATTACTCAAGCACCCCTGGACATCTTTCTCTACTTTATTAGACGTTTTCGAGCTGTTTGGCGTAGATACTGTTTTATTCTTTTTCGGACAACTTTCCCGTGCACCGGCACGTGCACAGGAGTTAGAATAATAGCTTAAAAGTCCTTTTTAATTTAGACACTGTTGCAGTGTCTTAGGGGCCTCGCTGTCCATTAGTCAACGCTCATAAGACTTATTGTCTGTCTATGATCAATTCGTAGCTTGGCAGATCTTAGAACTCTCTCTCGAGCTGCCTTCGTTTCTAGGCGGTTTAGTATATGTCTTGACTAATGGAGGCATAAATGTGGACATGGCTGATCATTGAGCGCCTGCCGCTCTCTGTCCTCCTTACACTTCTACTAAACACCGTTTAAATTAAGGCCATACTATTCGAGAGTCGTAGGCTTGACAATATTGAATGTCCGTCGCCGCCTCTGCACTAATCAGACAGACAGACAGACAGACAGACAGACAGACAGACAGACAGACAGACAGACAGACAGACGGACAGACGGACAGACGGACAGACGGACAGACAGACAGACAGACAGACAGACAGACAGACAGACAGACAGACAGACAGACAGACAGACAGACAGACAGACAGACAGACAGACAGACAGACAGACAGACAGACAGACAGACAGACAGACAGACAGACAGACAGACAGACAGACAGACAGACAGACAGACAGACAGACAGACAGACAGACAGACAGACAGACAGACAGACAGACAGACAGACAGACAGACAGACAGACAGACAGACAGACAGACAGACAGACAGACAGACAGACAGACAGACAGACAGACAGACAGACAGACAGACAGACAGACAGACAGACAGACAGACAGACAGACAGACAGACAGACAGACAGACAGACAGACAGACAGACAGACAGACAGACAGACAGACAGACAGACAGACAGACAGACAGACAGACAGACAGACAGACAGACAGACAGACAGACAGACAGACAGACAGACAGACAGACAGACAGACAGACAGACAGACAGACAGACAGACAGACAGACAGACAGACAGACAGACAGACAGACAGACAGACAGACAGACAGACGGACGGACGGACGGACGGACGGACGGACGGACGGACGGACGGACGGACGGACGGACGGACGGACGGACGGACGGACGGACGGACGGACGGACGGACGGACGGACGGACGGACGGACGGACGGACGGACGGACGGACGGACGGACGGACGGACGGACGGACGGACGGACGGACGGACGGACGGACGGACGGACGGACGGACGGACGGACGGACGGACGGACGGACGGACGGACGGACGGACGGACGGACGGACGGACGGACGGACGGACGGACGGACGGACGGACGGACGGACGGACGGACGGACGGACGGACGGACGGACGGACGGACGGACGGTAAATATTTTGAGCGAGCTATTACAGCGAAGCTGCTTATGCGGACCCTGTGCCGTTGTTGTCGGAGTTCCCTAAAACTATCATCGTCAGCAGTGGTTCCAGCGTCGTCATCTTCTTTCACAGCTGCCTCCGTTGCCACTCGTCGTACCAGCGTAGAATTTCACTTCTCTTCTGTCGTCGTAATGAGGAGGCCGCGTTTACGGGGCTATGAGCCATTGCTTAAGGGGGTATGAGCCATTCATTGTCTTGTGTGACGGAGAGAGCTAATTTTCAAACATGAGGCTGCTATTGTGAAATGCAAACGCCGTCATCTGCCGTTAACTCAAGCGCAAGCAATGCAAGATTCAACGTCTCCAGACGAAGCACTGCAAGCGGAGGAGCCACACCGAGCAGTGCAGACACAAGAGACGACAACTCATGATCAAGTGATAGAAAAGACAACACAGGACCAAGCAAATACAACATTACACACAAAATGAATAAAAAAACAATAAGAGGGTTTTTCTTTCACGCCAAACCTTGCTATCATTACTGGCGTGCGAGAAAGTAGCGGAACAACTTGAACGCGAGAAGAAAAGCAGGGCAAAACACAGACAGAAACATCACACGCAAAAAAAAAAGACTGGGAAAACCGCAAGAAAAGCACTCCTAAAGCATGCTCACCACGGGAAGCATGCAAAAGCGAAAATAAAACAAAATATTTCCAATATCAACTGCTTGCTGTTTCGCTGTTCGACCATCTTCACGGACTGGAAGGGGCGGTGCTTTTTCTATATCGAATTTCATTGCTTTTCCTCGGATCGTCACTATATTCTAGTGGGGCTTCTAGAAAGGGGCTCGTTTCTGCCCGTTGGGTACATACAAAATAAAATAATGCAAGAGAACGGTAAAAATAATTCTGAAATAGCGTGAGTATTGAAGAGCACCGTTACAGTCCTGTGTCACAAAGATAGAACCAACAATGATCAAAAAAGTACCTCGACGAAAAGCAGTTTCAGGCAATTTGACATCCAGCTCGCAAAAAAGAACATAATAAACCCACACTGCCAAAGACTTTGGACGCGCTCGAACCTTCCCCAAGCGCGCAAGAAATAGGCACTTACATAATATGTATAGCACTCAGTGCATGCTGAGTAACAATGCGATACGCATGTTCGAATTTTTCGCAGCAGCTCCATTGCCCCAGTAATACCTTTGGGACAATATTGCACATTGACTTGACTTTATTTAAATTCGACTTCAGCTATATACTGTCGAATCTTCGAAGTCCCTCTCGTGGGGGAGAGACTGCGGCCGTACTCTCCAGGTAAGCATTTTTAGGCACGTTTCCATTGCTTCCACATTTGCTTGACGCAATTTAAAGCACGGGTTCTCACTGTAGGACAATGAACCTCATCAATTCGTTCAGTAAAGCTATCCGATGTTGCACCTATTGGAATAGGGCCATTCAATTCGTTTATTCGACTCCCGCTCGCTTTAGCTAATGAATGTGCAGGGACAGCGATATCACCGAAAGTAACCCCTTGAAAGTAACTGCGATCGTCCCTGGCAATCAAAAAGCTCATCGGATAAGAAACTCGCACCCCGATATCATTCCACGTAGCACATAATTAGTTGGCGATGTTTATCTATTACATGCAATAATATAGATAGATGAAAAGTACGTCTGTATAAGGGTAATATTGTCTCTGATAGGGCATACTGAGCAAAGCTCACAGGGCATATTGCTCCAGAAAAATAATAATATACCATTCTCATTACATTGGCCGCAGTCACGATAGATGAGCGTGATGCTTGCAGTTTTGCAGATATTGAGTGCAGATGATATTAAGGCGAATATTTAAGATGACAGAGCACCCACTACATATGTAATTTTTTTAAAGAAGGAAAGCACTGGGAAACCAGCTCACATCTGACATCTTGACGCGAGAGATGGTAGCATCGGAGATGGTCAGCTTTATCGTGTATATTTAACTGAGTCGCGTTATTTTCATGGTACCCAATTCTAGATTAATCTATTTCGCAATTCGAAATATTATTAGATCTACGGTTCCGCGAATCCTCCACCAGCGATATTTCATGCAGCAGAGCATATTGGCTTTCGAACATGTGAGTTTAACCAACGGCATGTTCCCCGATACTTGCTCAATACTTCGCAGGTCCACGACGATGTCAAATTCAAGCAAACAATTCCGAGTGTGACAGCGTTGCAAAACATTCGCGTTTCCATAACTGCGGTGTCCTTGGGCATTTTTCATATCGTGATTCGCTTATACATACGGACGAGGTACGAGCCCACCTACGCCTTCATTTGTGGTGCAACCTCGCACAGGGCGCGTATAGCAGTGTCCGGTAGCCCGTAACGCCACCATCGTCACGGAAGGCCGGTGCCGGTTGAAGTCTCGCGCGACGCGAGCAGTTAAACGCTTCGCCGCGCGATCGGAAGCCCCAGCGTGAATAGCGGTCTTCCCAGAATCAATCAGCCAGCTGAAAAAAAAAAGGAAAGGAAAAAAAGCGAGTGAGAAACGTCACAGTTAGCGTTTTTGTGACAGGCGCCCTAGAAGTGAGGCAACAGGAAATGCACTAGACTCTTGCTACGTGGAGAGAGGCGAAACAAGAAAATAGAATCAGAATCGACCTATATGCGGAGGAGGTCCGGGTGAAGCAAGCAAGCAAGCACGAAGACCGCACTGGGCAGCCCGGTTGGTGGAGACAAACGCGGCGGCAGAAAGCGAGGCTGCCGATAGAGCCGTCGGAAACGGCGGTTCCTCCTTCCGGACTCACTGTCCGGAACGCCGTGCCCCGCCGAGGAACGATAAAGCTGACCCGGCGCGAAGAGTCGGCGCCGAGAGAGCGCGTGCCACGCAAGAGACATATACGTATACGCGCGTGACAGCGTGTGGGCGAGAAAGGCGGCGACAAGTTCGCCGATGCGGAGTTACGGACCACTGGTGGCTCACGCCGTCAACCGTGTAGCAGGTCGGCCGACACCCACCACAATTCCGCCGGCTCGACCGCACTATCGCCCTTCTATCTCACTCACTCACTTCCCAAACACACTGAGCGAGCCGTGCCGGCAAAGATACGGTGCAGTTGCATTTCGCTTCGGGCCTATTTCTTTCTTGTTTGTCATCGATTTGGTGTTGACATCTACGCGAACCTTCGAGGTTGCTGTGCTCTCCATTGTGTATTACGCTCGCATAAGGATGTGACATATGTTTTACTATATATAGCTGAGGCCCGCTTTAGGAGAACTCGGTTTTAAATATCCATCTATCTGACGATTTAGATTAGGTTCCTCGCCGATATTCACAAGAGCAAGCGATTAACAGGAACGTTTCGCCTGGTTAGGATTTATCTGTTTTACGA
This sequence comes from Dermacentor albipictus, assembly GCF_038994185.2. NCBI lineage: Eukaryota > Metazoa > Arthropoda > Arachnida > Ixodida > Ixodidae > Dermacentor > Dermacentor albipictus. The sequence continues at coordinate 349,233,813 of NC_091821.1, read as the reverse complement.
TTATCTAGCATCCTTGCTTGTGTTCTTTTCCCCGGTCGCTCATGCGCATTACGGCCTTAGATCAATACAAAGCAGACCCAGTTACGATGTGATCTATAAAGAATTGAGATAATTGGTCTATGGAGCTCACCTAGGAATATCTTTCAAAAAAATTGTAAAATATAAGGTCAGTTCATTCGGCGTATAGCCTTATGTGCCACAGAGTTTATAGCTTTTCTGCATAGCCAACTCATTAAGTTATGATGTTGATTGTTTGCTTGTTTGTTTGTTTGTTTGTTTGTTTGTTTGTTTGTTTGTTTGTTTGTTTGTTTGTTTGTTTGTTTGTTTGTTTGTTTGTTTGTTTGTTTGTTTGTTCTTAAACAACAGCTGCTCGCGTCGAATTGTAAGCGCTGAACGACGAATCTGCATTAGGTTCTGGCAGTCGTGTCCCTAGCACAAAGTCAATTACTGCAAACGTCTCCATTTGCTTGTTGCGGAATGCAACTGCGAACGTCAAATAGCGATTGTCGAAGGACAAAGCTGCGTTGGCCCATATTGTTTTTGTTCACAAACCACAAAACCCGTTGCTTAGAACACCTGCGCTTGTCCGAGGCTGACATCGGGTCCGGTGATTTTCCTGGCGCTGACCGGATCTTTTTTTTTAATTACTGTGTTTTACGTGCCAGAACCACTTTCTGATTATGAGGCACGCCGTAGTGGAGGAGCCCGGAAATTTGGAGCACCTGGGGTTCTTTAACGTGTACCTAAATCTAAGTACACGGGTGTTTTCGCATTTCGCCTCCATCGAAATGCGGCCGCCGTGGTCGGGATCTGAACAGGACCAAAATTCCCAACGGAAACGACGAATACAACGTTTCACCAGTCACTGCTCTAACAATGCGTACGCTGCCAAAGCTCGTATGGCAATGGCAAAGAGAAACTAAAGATAAACATTAAATTAGTTAAGGCTGGAAGGGTATCCTCATTTTTTTAAGAATACTTTCATTCATCTGGCGGAAACATGTTCTCTATTGCAAGAGAGGATGAAAGCCGCTATACCCTTTCTTGGAAACTAAAAACTGTCTAGAATTTCGCGTCGAAAACTCAGCGCTAGTTCTTTAATGAGACGTCAACGGTTTCAATGCGTTGCCTCGCCACGTGTGCCGTTTCTTGGGTCTCACGGGTACAGCGCAGTCGTCGCACGTCGTTAAAGACGTCCTCCAACACCTGTCAATGCCGCGTAAAAGAACCAGGAAGAAACGAAAATAAAGGCGTGAGAAACTGTATTATTTAATTCATTTCATACATATTGGCAAACCCGCCGTGGTTGCTCAGTGGCTATGGTGTTGGGCTGCTGAGCACGAGGTCGCGGGATCGAATCCCGGCCACGGCGGCCGCATTTCGATGGGGGCGAAATGCGAAAACACCCGTGTACTTAGATTTAGGTGCACGTTAAAGATCCCCAGGTGGACAAAATTTCCGGAGTCCTCCACTACGGCGTGCCTCATAATCAGAAAGTGGTTTTGGCACGTAAAACCACATAATTTAATTTTTTTAATTGGCAAGTCGCTAAATAACATCATCATATCTAAACTGGAAAGAATTGTTGGTGTTTGTGAGAGACAGTGCTATTATTATTATTATTATTATTATTATTATTATTATTATTATTATTATTATTATTATTATTATTATTATTATTATTATTATTATTATTATTTGATTTGCATCATAAGCCACATACATGGCGTTGTACTAAATGAGAAGAAAGGAGGTTAGCCGAGGGGCCCGATATTTATTAGTCATGTCATAAGAAGCCGACAAACATTGACACCAAGGATAACATAGGGGAAATTATTTGTGTTTAATACGTGAAAAAGAGAAACCATAAATTAATGGAAATGAAAGTAGATGAAAAAAACAACTTGCCGCAGATGGGTAACGATCACACGATGCGAAGGTTGTGGGATCGTTCCCCACCTGCAGCAAGTTGTTTTTTCATCCACTTTCATTTCCATTAATTTATGGTTTCTCTATTTCACTTATTAAACACAAATAATTTCCCCTATGTTGCCCTTGGTGTCAGTGTTTGTCGGCTTCATATGCTGTACATGACATTGGGACTCTTAAGACCCGCGAGAGCATACGAGACACGCTTCGGTGGTATGCATTAGTGCACCCGCAGCCATCGGTCAAGACAGCAGAGATAGAAGATAGCAGGCGACACTAACTAAGGGACACACACACACGTGCGTGCGTGTGTGTGTGCGTGTGCGTGTGTGTGTGTGTGCGTGTGCGTGTGTGTGTGTGTGTGTGTGTGTGCGTGTGTGTGCGTGTGTGTGTGTGTGTGTGTGTGTGTGTGTGTGTGTGTGTGTGTGTGTGTGTGTGTGTGTGTGTGTGTGTGTGTGTGTGTGTGTGTGTGTGTGTGTGTGTGTGTGTGTGTGTGTGTACATACGAGGGTGTGCAGCCTTTCAATGGAGCCCTATTGGTGGGGCTAGTTATTAGGTCCCGCAGCGTCGCGTATACGCTGAGCACGTGCGAGAAACAAAAGTAGCATCTGTTTGGGTTCATTACATACTTCTCAGCTGCTCCCCTGCGAGAATTTGCGCTTGACGCGAGCGGACACACTTATACGGCTTCGAGAACCATCGATAAGCATGGAATTATACCGATTTCGACCGGCGAGGCTGGAAACGGCAATGCTTGATGTAAATTAGCGAGGGCTATGTCGACAAGCAAAGGATGATTGTACAACGTGGCACAACATCCTTTGCAAGCGCTATAGCTTTCCGGTAATTACATACCGACTAACCGAAACTAATGCCCTTTTGCGCTTGATGTAAAGGTGCAGCTTGAAATCTCAGCTTGTGTAGCAGAAACGTTGGACCGTCCTGTGCAAGAAAAGCTCTCCAGGAGGCCTGACATCGAGTGTGCGCGTCCGCCAAGAACAGCGAAAGGCGATTACGACTTGAGCGTACAACGAGCACTCGGGTTCTTGCCGGTCGTCTCCAAATAAACGGAGATCTTGCTTTCCCGTAGAGTTAAGGAATATCTTAAAAAGAAGAAAGGACATTGAGCCTGCCATTGCTTGAGATTTGCTTGACAGGCAATTCATTTAAATGGTAAAGAATAAAGCAGCCCGCGTCTTGGAGGCCAGAGCATGATAAATATATTGATGTGGACAAAAACAAATTGAAATTATATTGGTGCTCCAGGCGCTGTCCCGGAATGTGCCCCGATTTCATAGTATCTTGTGTCCGAACTTTGTCCAGATTTTAGTAGTGCTCCTGTATTTTCCACTTGTATTGATTATACAGCACCAGCTCTAACGTTTCTGCAAAATGCCGCAGCACCCGATAGATCGCCGATTAATTAGTTTAGTTACATTGGAAGGGCAACAAAGAAGGGTACACATAGAGTATGCATGATCGAAGAAACTAGTGCATTGGATGAGTCGCCAAGCAAACCTCTCTAGATATTATTATGAAGACTCTCTCTTCGTCTCTTTTATCATCATAAAAAATCGTGTTCATGCAGGACAGATTGTTGACGATATAAAGGATGTTTCGAAAATGTCAATGATGACTTTTTGCCGCATTCCCCCTGACTATAATTTAGAAGCATCTGACATCTCTTCGGCAGGCCTGTTGAACCCATCCTATACTAAATTAATAATTGAATTATGGGGCTTTACGTGCAAAAACCACGATCCGATAATGAGGCACACCGTGGTTGGGTACTGCGGAAATTTGGATCACCTGGGGTTGTTTAACAGGCACATAAATCTAAATACACGGTTGTTTTCTCATTTCGCCCTTATCGCGGCCCGTCCTATACTTCTCTTAGCAATTATCCCGACACGATTCAGCTTATAGACGCTTGCTTTGCCTTCAGAACGAGTTCTTATGGCAAGCTTCATACTATATTCTATGCGTTACCGGATTTATGCATGTGGCTGCTCGAAAGAGATATAAAAATGAAATGCGTCGGCACTCTACGTCGATGGTCAAACGGAGGCGGAAGCTCATGCAAATTGGACCGCGGCTGGTGCCCTGGATTCCTGCTTCGATGCCTTCCGCAGTGCCGAACCTCATCAACGCTGCAAGGAAAGAACTGCTCCAGGCATAGTCGATATGCGCCCTTATTTGCTGCGATTCATATTTTCTATCGTCTGTGTCTATGAACTATGCGGACGCTAACGAACTTAGAGAAACGAGCTCCAGTAATTTCACTTTTGGAACAATGTTTATTCAGGAAAATCGTGGATAAGGCTGGACCTTTCTTATGGTAAGATTGTCGATGCTCGAGCCAAGCAGCGTTAAAGCAGGTTGGTCGTCGCTGTTTCGCTTTAAGAGTTGGCCGAGATATCAGGGATTTCCATAAATATATTCTTCCCCTTATTAGATTAGCAATCTACTCTGCAGTTTACTTGCCGTTCTCTCAATAACCCCCTGCCAGCGTCCGGATTTCTCACGGCCGTTCCTAAGTCAAATTACTTTTTTCTTTAACCAACTAATCTTGCTCCGGGAATGAAAAGGCAGAGATTCGACATTGTTAAGCATAAAAATACACGTTCGAGCATCGTATCCCCCACGTAATAAGCATATGCCGCTCTTTCGCCTACAAGCTTGCAAGCGCTACTCGAACGTCACCTCCATCGCTCCAAGGCGCACGAGGCTGTGAAGGCTCTCTTGCGTTTATTGAGCGCGACAGAGCTACGTGAAAGCCTTTGACTTTGCGCTGCCCACGCATGCGCGAGCTCACCACGTCTTTCCTTCCCTTCGCTCAACCTTACCTTCCCCTGTTCCCTTTTCTCCAGCGTACGGTAGACAACCAGATGCCTTTCTGGTTATCATCCCTGCCTTCTGCCCCCTTTTTTTCTCTTCTACTCTTTCACGTTCGAGCGTTCCTTCCTATACGTTTTTTTGGGGTAGTAATTATTGTTAACGTTGTATCATTCACCTTAATTGATTCGTTGTTTTCTTTTTTCGCCAGAACGTTGGAAGAACGTCTGCGAAATGGCTTCTTTTCTGTCCTACTTCGCAGGAATTAATTATGCCAAGCAGCGATTAGAGACTTCCGCTATAGTCCCGTGGTCCTATGAGTGTTAACCATCGCCACTCTGGAACATCCTTTTTTGCCCGATTGAATCACGTAGCGCGGGAGCTTAGGAGAGTGGGAACGCGGCTAAAAAAAAAACGTATGCTACCTAATGACATCAAGGCTGCCAGATTTGAGAATTTCACTATGAGTGAACGAGAGAAGAAAGGAAACCGAGGTGCTTGATTTTTGCTAAACAGACCATGAAGCCAAGGAAAGCATCGGGAAAATTAGCTGTGGTTATAAGTGAAGCGTGAATGAGGAGGAGAGACACGAGGAACCCTGCGAGACTTATTATGAAATAGCCCATCGGTATCGCTTGAGGCGTCGCGCGCTCCCACCACCGGCCAAGCAACTCGACAAAACGCAAGCGGTCGCGTTTCGGCGACTTCAGACAAATACATACCCACACCCAAAATACATTAACAAAATCACAGGGGGCAGGGAAAGCGACAAATGTAGGCTCTGTTCAGAAACAGGAACACTCACACACATAATGTGGGAATGCACCTCGGTCCCGTTCTCTCATCCCCCCGTCAGCAGCGAGACTGACTGGACAGCCTGACTCAGTTCCGGGGACGTCGACCAACAACTTGAACTGGTGGACTGGGCGGAAAAGGCCAAGCAGGCCCAGGGCCTTACTTGAGCCCTAACCCTCAGCCACGTCCCTCTTTACCCTTCCCCCTTTCAATAAAGTTTATCACCACCATAAAGAAACGGGGAAAGGAAAGTGGACGAGTATACATATATGCGCGCACACACACACACACACACACACACACACACACACACACACACACACACACACACACACACACATATATATATATATATATATATATATATATATATATATATATATATATATATATATATATATATATATATATATATATATATATATATTGAAATGGGGTTTATGAAAATCATTTAAAAGAGTAATAAGCCGCTCACGTAGTGTCGGCTCGAGGTCATCGGCAATAGAGCGACAAAAAACATCCGGTGGTACTCGGTTAGATGGCACATGGGGTGCCAGTGCTGTTACGTTGGCAGTATCCACGTCGTCGGGAACAGGGAAATGCACAATAACGTCAGCGTCCACAGTCTGGATGGTACCAATAGTCTCGCCACAGTGCAAAGCCAAAGTGTACGAATTTGGGTTAGAAATCAGTATTTCTGCAGCCCCATAGTGAACCGTAAGGAGAGCGAAAGGCAACAATATAGGCTGGCGGCGAATGAAGACGGCAGCGGGTGAAAACATGACCGTCGCTTCGGCAAGCGATGCGCATGAAAGAGGGACAAATACCGCGCTGTGAGGGGGAAGGTCAGTATCTGAAGCTACACAGATCCTGGTTACATCATGAACTTGAAAGTCGTGAGATGGCATATCGCACAGAACGGAGAACTGAACCTCAGCACGTGCACAGTCAATGACGGCGTGATGGCGCGACAGAAAATCCCAACCGAGAATCGCATCGTGGGGGCAACAAGTTAGCACAAAGAAATCAATCGGATACAAAATGTCTCGAATCAACACCCTGGCAGTGCACATAGCGACTGGCTGAACTTGCTGTGCACTGTCTGTTCTAAGCAATAATACCGAAGGCATCATGGTCACTTTCCGTAATTCACGGCAGAGTTTCTCACTAATCACAGATACAGCAGCACCTGTATCGACGAGGGCAAGACATTTGATGCCATCAACAGACACTTCAATAACGTTAGCGGGGGAAAAACGAGGACTTTGATGTTCCGACGATGACGCAGTTCGTGCCTCAGGAACTGCGGAAATCAGTTTTCCGCCTCAGTAGTACTGGCACTGGGCCTACGACGCATGGGTGAGAGTGAGCGCCGACGAGGGGAAGGTGAGCGACGAGTATTGTAGAGCTGTGACTGCGGTGCTGGTATGTCATCAGCAGCGTAGACTTCCGGTGGTGGTCGCTGAGGCATACGGTATGGTCGGAAGCCGGAGCTGGGTGGTCGCGCGGTGCCCACGAAGGCCGGCAAGCGCCGGCGGCAGAAGCGCGCTACATGTCCCGGTGTACCGCAGGCATAGCATATTGGGCGGTTGTCAGGAGTACGCCAAGGATTTGTGCCTTGCTGCTGTGCGCTGAAAAAGGGAGCGACCTGCTGGCGAGGCGAGGGCGGATGAGAGAACACCGGCTGGAGAGGCGCTGAAAGCGGAGGAGAGAATCCCGGCAGACGAGGCGCCCGTGCAACGGCTTCAGCATACGTCAGAGGCGCGGCCACGGGAGCCGGCTGACACGGAGGTGGAAGAGCTTCGGTCACTTGCTCTTGAATTACCTGTCGGATCGCTGGAGCCAAATATTGAGAAGGCTTCTCCGTGGTCGGCAAAATCGAGAGCTGTCGCGCAACCTCCTCGCGCACAAATTCTTTTATTTGCGTCAGCAAAGTTGTGTGGTTGTCGCCAATAACCAATGCTGCTAACGAACCTTCCGTAGGCGGTGGGCGCCGAGCTAAGATGCGTTGTTTCCGTAGCTCGTCAAAACTTTGGCACAAGTTGATAACTTCGGCCACGGTACGCGGATCCTTCGCTAGCAACATTTGAAATGCGTCCTCATCAATGCCTTTCATAATGTGTCTTATCTTGTCCTGTTCCGCCATTGACGGATTCACGCGCTTACACAGGTCAATGACATCTTCGATGTAACTTGTGAACGTTTCACCGTGATGTTGCGCGCGCCCCCGTAAGCGTTGTTCTGCGCGAAGCTTGCGCACAGTGGGGCGCCCGAACACTTCTGTGAAACTTGTCTTGAATCTGCTCCACGTTGTGAAATCGTGTTCGTGGTTTCGGAACCAGAGGTTCGCGACGCCGGTTAAGTAAAACAGCACATTGTGCAACTTTGTGACGTCGACCCACTTGTTATGCTGGCTCACCCTTTCGTAAGATGACAACCAATCCTCCACGTCATGATCATCGGTGCCGCTAAAGATGGCAGGATCACGCTGGCGCAATGCACCGGAAACGATGACCGTCGGAGGCTGTGGTGCATCTTCCTGGGTGGTTTCGTCAGGCATGGTCGCAGCAGTCGGTAGCGTCCGGCTTCGGAGTTCCAGTTTTCGAGGTTACCCCGCACCTCCACCAAATGAAATGGGGTTTATGTAGCTCGTTCGAGGGTCGCAGGTAGCTCTAGATCACGAGTCCTAGCGCTTCGCATCAACAACCCGCGCTCGTGTCTCGCGCCGCAGCGGTGGCAGCCCGCACAGTGCCACATGCATATTACCCGCTACAATATATATATATATATATATGTATATGATATGATATGTATATATATATATATATATATATATATGTATATATATATATATATATATATATATATATATATATATATATATATATATATATATATATATATATATATATATATATAAACACGCAGGAAAGAGACGACGAACTTTTCGGCAGACTTATTTTCTGAACGTTTCCGGCTGGTGGACCAGCCTTGGTCAGAGTACAGTGAGTGAGTGAGTGAGTGAGTGAGTGAGTGAGTGAGTGAGTGAGTGAGTGAGTGAGTGAGTGAGTGAGTGAGTGAGTGAGTGAGTGAGTGAGTGAGTGAGTGAGTGAGTGAGTGAGTGAGTGAGTGAGTGAGTGAGTGAGTGAGTGAGTGAGTGAGTGAGTGAGTGAGTGAGTGAGTGAGTGAGTGAGTGAGTGAGTGAGTGAGTGAGTGAGTGAGTGAGTGAGTGAGTGAGTGAGTGAGTGAGTGAGTGAGTGAGTGAGTGAGTGAGTGAGTGAGTGAGTGAGTGAGTGAGTGAGTGAGTGAGTGAGTGAGTGAGTGAGTGAGTGAGTGAGTGAGTGAGTGAGTGAGTGAGTGAGTGAGTGAGTGAGTGAGTGAGTGAGTGAGTGAGTGAGTGAGTGAGTGAACAAACAAACTTTATTCCAGGTCCAGCGAGGACGCGAACTCGTCGCGCACCCGGCTAGTCCCACGTCGGGACCGGCAAGTCTAGCCCACCAGCCCGGTCGCGGGCACGCCAGACGGCCAGGATTTGCTTTTCTAGAGCGGGGCTACGCAGAAGCGAGTCCCACTACTCCTTGATGAACTTGGGGTATGTTGACCCGCGCTCCCAGAGCATGTGCGCTAGAGTGGAGGTCTGCCCGCAGGACGGGCAGGCGTCGTTGCGATACACGTCGAGGTAAGCCTCGTGGAGAGCTGACAGACACAGATATGTGCTGCTCTGTAGAAGCCTAAGCGAAACGGCTTGCGCCCTATTCAACTTGGGGTGAGGGGTGGAAAGACCCTCCTGGACATGTAGAAATATTTAATAATCTCGTTGTGAGTAGCGGGAGCGTTCCTGTGACCGTAGAGATGAGGGGAGTCAGTGCTCCTTATAGAGGAAGCGCGGCCGGTGAGGTCACGTGCAGCCTCGTGAGCAGACTCATTGAGTTTCGGGGTAGCACCCTCGACCGACCCTACGTGAGCGGGAAACCAGTGAATTGAATGGTTTGTGAGAGCATTTGGACTAGAGCTGCTAAGAAGATGAACAGCTTCTTTGGCGAAGCAACCCTTCTGCAAAGCCCTAACTGCCGTTTTGGAATCACTATAGGTTTCGGACCCACGACCATCCAGCAGGGCGAGGGCGATGGCGACTTGCTCGGCGACTCCGGGGTCTGAAGTAGGAATCGAGGCGCTATTGGAAATCTTTCCGCTCGAGTCGACCACAACGACGGCAAAGGTCTTCCCGTCACTGTACTCCACGGCGTCGACGAAGCTTGCTCTAATGTCGTGTTGCTTGATATGTTTGATGATGGCTGCTGCTCTGGCCTTGCGTCTGCCCTCGTTGTGGACGGGATGGACGTTTCGGGGCACAGGGGCTACTACGAACTTGTCTCGAATGCACCTAGGGTAGGGATCGGGGTACTGACCATCGGGAATTCCGCAGGGTGGTAACCCAGCTCTTCGAGGATGCGTTTAGCGGCTGTTGTGGTGGTCAGGCGACTCAGTTGTGCGCGTTCTTGGGCTTCGCCAATCTCCTCGGCCGTGTTATGTACTCCCAGCTTCAAGAGATTCTCGGTATGGATCGTGATGGGTAGCCCAAGAGCCGCAATAAGAAAGTCTCGCGGCGACGCCGCCTTGAAGTTCCCGCGCCATCTCTTCGGAACGTCATAAATTTTTCTCGGTGCTTGTTCGGGCCTAACTAATTAATTACAGATGTAGGTGGAGTATACAGTAATATAAAAGAGCCAAATACTTGGCAAGTTACATGAAGCTTTACTATGGCCCAAATACGAAAAGTTATTTTTAAATCGTGACGTCACACTAACGCAGCGGCGCTGAGGTTTCGACGTAATATAGTGATAATAATAAAAAGAAACCTCAACCGTCACTTTCTTGTTCGATAACCAACTTTTTACCGCGAAATTAACAAATGCAATGTTTTCAAACAATACTGCATCAGTCTAAATTGATATAATGCTTCGCTTTAGGATGCCTTTAAGTAAGTGATTATATGACAGAGCATTTCATGCGTAAGAGGCTTGCCACATCTGCCCTATCTGTACGAATGCACCCGGAATGACGGCTGCAGTTTTAGTGATCACCTGACCATGGCGTAAAGAAATGGTTTCGATGGTCTCGTGTTCATAGGCACCTGCCAAAAGTAGTCGTGCTTATGCTTTCTTTGACTTTTACCTCCACACTACGGGCGCGGGCTCCTGCTCTCTTGCTGGGCATTTGAGAACTTGAGTCACTAGGCAAGTGCATGCTATCTGGACATGCGCTAATCGGTATCTACGTGCCCGTTGTTAGCAAGTTTCCAAAAATTATGTGTATCACCACTAAGTATGCGACTGAAGAGGCAATCAGAAAAGTAGGCAAGAAAGTGAAGTCAGCAACAGAAGCGGTCGAGTGGGGAGCAAGAAGCGAAGTGTAAAATTATGGGACTACAGCATTAAGTTACATTTGCATGGATAAACATTGTGGATAAACATTGTATTGCACTTGGGTCAACAAAGTCACTTTAGTGCCAAATTGCATTATATTTGCCTCAGCTCGAACGAAAATTTCACCGTTCCGTACGTCTTTAGCGTTACGTTCTTATAACATTTGCGCAAACATAAAAGAAAACTTCGCTTTAGCTCCGCTCACGCATAAGTGTACTATCTGCCGAATTCAATCATCTTGCTTTCTTTTCTTTTTTTTTCATGCGCTAAAGTGCTAGTAATCATTTATCTCCCGATATAAAGAAGTCTGGCCGGCGGCAGTTCCCATGCCTCTTAAGTGACGCAAGGCACCGCCTTCTGGTGCAGCATAAATTAAAAACAAATAATTAACAAAATTAAAGCGCAGCACAAGCGTTTCACTGCCCGATTAGCGCTGGCGAAAGGCCGCCGACGCCTTCAATTATTAATTATTCCGCGCTGATTACTTTTTCAAAACAATTATGTATGAGGAAAGGCTGTTCGTTGCACCACCGCAAATGCACATTTCTTGTAATAGCCGGTTCTTCTGATGCTGCCGTCCTGGCGCTTTCTCTTCACCATCGCTATTAAAGTTGTTGTTTTTGTTGCTGCTTGCGCTGCTGCTGCTAAACTTCTGCTACTGCTGCTGCTGCTGCTGCGGTGACTAAGTATCTGCACTCGCCACGGAAACTGGTGCGTTGCTCCACCGCTCCTGCCGGCCTACACGTACTACGTACCATCACGTGCAAAGAAGTCTGTAGAACAGCGAAATTTTTTACTTTTCATCGAAGCTGTTGTTACGACTTCGTGGAAGAACGCTTAAAACGCGCACTCAGAGCGCACGCCCAATGCCCACCACAGTTCACTGAAATAAACATTTGAGCAATAAATTTCTTGGAGATATTAGGAACGCTATTAGTTATATATGGTAAATTCAGAAAGCTGTCGGGTTGTTAGAGGCGTTGTAGGATATCGGAGAAGTTCTGTCAATTGCCTGTTGCAGCTCCATGTCGCATGCATGCAGTAGTCCGTCGTTTCACAGCTATCCAGCGTATCAAAATGAAACCTAGTAGGACATCAGTGTGTAATTAGAGACGCATGCCACAGCACTGTGCATCCTTGGCAAGTTGTATGTGTTTGGAGGGCACCGTATGTAATTATCGAACTTACTTTAAAGTTAGTTCATATCGATGGTTGCCGGACCATTTGAGCATTTGGTTGCCGGAGCATTCACCGTTTGAAAACTACTGGGCATATCAAGGTAAAACGTTGTAGAAATGCAGTGTTAGCTTGGAAGAGCTTGGTATAGATATAAGCATAAGTATACTTATGGTTAAATTGAAGTTATACGTATATGGGAGTTTTGCCATATTTCTTCTTTTTTTCTCTCTCTGTAAATCATCGACGTCCCATCGTGGGAGGCCTAGGCCCAGCCGACTAAACTGCTGGTGCTCATTAAAGTTCACTCTCTCTCTCTCTCTCTCTCTAAATCCTAATCGAAATGGTTTTTAGAACAGTCCTTCAAGTAGTGAATCATTGATGTTATAACTTCTGCTGTAAGCAAGATTCTGTTCATCTCGGCTGTAAGCTTTGCACATGCGTACAAGAGATGATACAAAGTTGCAATGAATTGAAGGCTTTGAGGGCTGCGAAAGCTTTCTCCGAGAAGCGAAAAAAGTTTAGTTGGCGAAGAAGAACACCACGAGCTTATAGCATGGAGAGCGCTAAGTGTCGTGGCTTCTTTGTATCAGAGAAATATGCGTCGCTGCGAATAGAGGTGGGGTTCTACGTGATCGCACAGGTCGGCTGGTTATTTGATTCTTAATAAAACGGCGCGATTCGCTCTCGGAGATCGAGTGAGTCGGACACGAATTGCAAGTTACGCCCCTACTGAAAAATACGCGTATTCCCCCATAACTCCCATACCCAATAACGTCATGTGACATATCGGAAAAACAGGTCTTTGTATGGGATCCTATATGTTTCATATCGGATTATTGCATATGAAAGTTATGGGGCATATGGATTTTTCACTAGGGATGAGTCAAGCGGTAGGATGTTTCAAGAAAATGTTTTAAAGGAAAAAAAAATAGGTTGGAAAGAAAATTTATACCTGAAGATTTTGATATTGCAAGTTAACGAATATTTATACGAAGTAAATAAGAACTAAACATTGCAGTAACCAAAAGAGGAAACTACAAAAAACATTAAGAAATTGTGCAATTTTTGTATCGTTCAGAAAATTGAAGATGGTGCCAGAAACGCTACCGTGGCTACAACCCAGAGTGGTGGCACCAAAGAAAAGGACGACCGGAAAGGTGATGTTAGGCTTTCGGAAGGGCTCTACCAAATCAATTTTCTTTTGCAAAGTAAAATGGCGACGTGCTGAAGATATAATCCAAAGGTGTACACTCGTTGTAGAGAGGGCACAAAGGTGTTAGCACGCAAGTTCCCCGGTTCCGTTTCTCTTAAATTTCTTGTTCTTTTTTCGAGGAACAGCGCGAAATTAAGCCACGCACTCACGCACCAGAGATTTCAGGCTGCACATGCACGCTGTGACCAAAAAAAAAAAAAAGAAATCCTTTTCGGAGAATCCATGCTCATTAAACGTTGGCTAGCGATTGCGCTTGTATGGAAAACTCGCCCGGCAGTACAAAATTTATTCGGCGGCCTTTCCACCACTTCGCACATCGTGACGTGCGGCTGCGCGTCGCCCTGTGGGCAGAGTGCAGAACTCGGCGGGCACATCGTCGGTATTATTAGCGCGTGTGTACATCTTCCTACGACCGGTCGCGACGCCCACTGCGGCCGCAGCGAACCCAGCAACGGATTTTTTTTCCGGGGGAGGAAAGCGAATGCCATCCGTCGACATCGGCTGTCGCTGCCAGCCATGCCCGCCCGCGGCTTTTGATGGAATAGCGGAAATAACGAGCACTCGCCGCGACGAGAGCGTTCCCTAGCGGCGAAGCCTCGCGGCATCTTCGTTCAGCCATGCACACACGGCCTGCTTTGAGGCGGCGCCACCACCCGCTCCGAAAACCTTGTCCTGCTGAACTTCATAAAGAGGGAACATGTATAGGGGTTCATGTTGTTGCCTTTAACATATGGCACGTGGTTGCGGTTGTATTACCTTCTTTTTCTTCTTCTTCTTCTTGTGGAGTTCTTTTTCATGCCGTTGTGGTGCTTCTTGAGGTTTATTCCTCTCATCGTGACACATACCCACGACACAAATAAGAAATTCTATTCTGCTTCTTCGTTTTCTCCTTCTTTTCTTTTTTCTTTCCCTCGCACCTGATGCGGACAATCTGTTGCTTCGAGAACGAAGCAACCAGGAAACGTGCTGCGCTGAAAGGTCCAGCATGGTGAAAGGAAAACAGCCATGAAAGAAAATAAGGAATGCAAGTTAGTGAGTCTATTTGTATGCCTCACGCTCCACAGGACATACCGTGTGTGTGCCTGAAAAATCGAACCGTTTTGGCAGTACGCGAGCACACGCTCGATGCTGAACGCAACTGGGCACCACTCCCCTCCCCCCTCCCCGCCTGCGTACGTGTGCAACGACGTGCAGGTGTTGCACAACCAAACGTGACCAGTCGATGAAGCTAAAGGCATGTAAATATGGCATAGGCACGCCCACGTTTGCTAACATTACACCGCCCCCAATTGTAATTGCTACGAATCATTCATGGAAAACATCACAAGCGAACAAAGAGCTGACTTCTTACTATACGGGACGGAACTATACGGGACCTAAAATATTGCGTGAAACTCTTCTCGTTCGTTCTTGTTCCTCCAACACAAGCCAGACGCCATTTTAAAGATCCAAAGCTCGTTGCTCCTCCATTTTGCGCCGTTGACGCCGTCCACGGTGGGGGGCCGATTCCGAGGATGCTGCAGTCTACAGTTCCCACGACTATGTGCCGCTTGGCATGTGCCACTGGGTACGTCGTCATGGCACTAATCATGTGCCGTGGACTTCACGCCGTCCTCGTCACGCCATCGCCTCCACGCCATCGTCGTCATCTGAATCTCGTCACACAGTCGTCATCGTACAGCCGTCGTCACCTCACTGTTGTCATGCCATCGTCGGCGTACCGCCTTCGTCGTTCAGTTGACGTCATTCATTCTTCACCACTCCATCGTAATCGTGCTGACGTGTTTCAATCGGGGCTGTGCAGACTGTGTCATGTTGTCTTTGCGATTGCGTCATTGTCGTGCAATTGTTGTCATAACGTCGGCGCGATTGTTCTGTCGTCGTCATCCGAAAGTCGTCACGCCATCATCGTCACGTGGTCCCCGTTATACTTTCTTCACCGTTCCGGCATCGGCATCCCATTGCGATGTTGTCGTCGTCATAGCACCTTCGGCTGCGCTAGTGTGTGATTGGAAAGCCGCCGCTGAACACTCGAGCGTCGGAGAGGAGCGTATACCAGTTTAAACAAGAAAGCTACAAGACACCGCTTGCACTGAAATGTCGTTCCAGAAGCGAGACCTTCAAATGCCCGAGCGATTCGGCGAGCTCGAGATCGGGAGCGAAAACGCCTTGCCCACACAACAGCTATACAACGCTTAAAACATTCGCGTTACACATCGTAACCGTCCTGTGCGTACGCTTGCTTTTTATACGTTTTTTATTATTGTTTTATGCAACTGAATGCTTCACGTGGGGTATAGCAAACCGCATAATTGCTGTAAGGATTTATTTCACCTCGTGTCGTTCTTTTTTTTTTTTCATGCCACAAGCTAACGTTAAGGAAAGACTGGCGACACATTTGTCGCCACGGTCTCAAATATCATAATAAACCAATCAGTCAATCTTCACAGATGTCTGCAACTCTGTCCTAGCACCTTATTGGCAAGAAAGAGCGCAATTTCCAACTTGCCTCTTCTCGCGAACTCTGGAGACAATGCGCGGAAGGAACAATGACAACACGACTACGATGGTGCGAGTGCTAAAACAAGAAATGACTCGGGGGGACATTCATATTGGTTCCCCCAATACTGCACGAAACACCTTTTAACCAACAACAAGGCGATGAAACGAAAGCGAGAGAAAAACTGCAGTGTATAGCACCTGGTTACATAGCAAGAAAAGTTAATGTGAAGCGTCCGCCTGTGAAACCCCAGCAGCAGCATGCGATTATTGTAGTGCATGATCGCGACGCTGTAGGCCCAGAACGTTTCGATCTCGATGGGTAATAAACAACGTGTCACGACTGCAGCCGGCAGCATAAACACTGTCCTCTGCCTATTGTGTGCAAACGCTCAAACTTGCTCAGACCTCCTAGCATTTTTATCGGTACCCAGGATGCCTCTCAGGACGCAGGCCAGCACGGTGACGGCTATACCTTGCGTAGTATGTTGTTGTTACTATAGTTGCTGCTGCTGCTATCCTCGCTGTCGATTACCCACTCCTGATTCTCAGTGCACGCCCCCCCCCCCCCCCCCCCCGTACATGTGCAACGTCCAGCAGTAAGTTCGCACGCCGGATTATACGGTTAAGATGGATGGCGGTATTCGTGTAGATGTCGTAGCAATCTTTGCCCGCTTCGAACGCTCCGTCGGGAACTTCTGTCCATCACCACTTGTTCCTAACTATTGCTTCGGATCCCGCTGTCATGAGCCGCCGGTGAGGACGACGTTGTTTTCGACTCACCGCTACGACGATAACGGGCTGATGCATGAGTGAGCGGCAAGGGAGAAAAAAAAACGCTGCAGCGTAGATCAGAGCAGAAGAAAGTACGTAAGTAAATGGGCGGAGTCAAGAAAGGGGAGAGAATGTCCGATTTCAAGTTCTAGGAAAATATGAACCGAGAACAATTCAAGCATAGGTAAGTCAAGCTTACTTGAATAGCAACTCTTTTCTTATTATCCCTTTTAGCTGTGCATACATTTCCTTTATTAATTGCATGCAAGGATTTCCTCTTTTATTAGCAACCACCGCGACGGCATAACAGCTATGACTATGACTACCCTCCATGCTTTTTTTTTTGCTTTGACGTAAAGCAGCAGTGGTTAACCGACGATTATAATCGCTTTGCTATTTCCATTGAAGGCACTTGTGCGCATTGAACAATATCGCAACTTACCGCTGGACACACATAACTCATATGAGCACGCACACATACACAGCAAACGAGAAGGAGCACGGCACACCGCAGCCACCCTCCAACACGTCACGCGAAAAACCTAAACGGACGTAATTAAGTAAGGGCGCGCACATCAGGCAGCGCACTTATGGAGTGCGCGCAAACCACCCTTTAA
Organism: Dermacentor albipictus; assembly: GCF_038994185.2. Lineage (NCBI taxonomy): Eukaryota > Metazoa > Arthropoda > Arachnida > Ixodida > Ixodidae > Dermacentor > Dermacentor albipictus. The sequence goes on along the minus strand of NC_091821.1, from coordinate 349,216,547 downwards.
TCATGCGCAGCGCGGGTTAAAATCATACGAGCTAAAACAATCTAGGAACTTCTCTAAACCCTCAGAACGCCTTCCTTGTTTTAGTATATTTACGCCTCGTGTATTCTGTGCACACTAATCAGAATAAGCAAGAGAAGTTCTATCGTGGCAAAAAACCACGAAAAATGTGAAAGCGTACGACAGTATACTGCAAAAATAAAGTTAGTGTTAGAGCCATAATATATTTACTAGCGCAACCGGCAAAGCTTAGAGACTCAGAGTGTGTGCTTACTGTTTCTCGTGTTCTTGTTATTTTTTTTAGAACAAGTTATCACATTTGTGTAAGGCGATTATCACGATTACGCACATATTCCCTCAGCTCGCCATGCAGTAAGTGAAGTTTTGCAGAGAAAAACAGTCGCAATATTTTCAATGCACGGCGAGCTTACCGCTTCTCTCTCTCTCTCTCTCTCTCTCTCTCTCTCTCTCTCTCTCTCTCTCTCTCTCTCTCTCTCTCTCTCTCTCTCTCTCTCTCTTTTGTTTATTTATTAATTAATTTATTTATTTCTTATACAGCGAAGACACCGACTGGCAACCCAGTATCCATGGGGCAAGAAAAGATTACGTACAGCTACTCAACTTTCCTTCCTTTTCGTCACGTGCTCGTAGAGCTACTTCGTTGTTGTGTTTAATATATAAACATGCGCGGAAGATATGTTTCTATATTTCTTAACAAAAACTCGTATTATATCTCAAGTTACCAAACATATCGGGGCACGCTTGCGAAAAAGAGAGCCGGACACTCTCCTTCTCTGCCCTGATAGGACGCTCCTATCAGGCCCAATGAGATTACTAAATTGTTTGGCTTAGAAAGAAGTGTTTTCCCGCCGCCCCACTACTGCAAGTTGAGACTGCAAGGCATATTCACTTGAAAATAATTGTGTGGAAGATACCATTTAAGATATATGCGCCGTCAAACGTGTGGTAAAAATGCACTGTCATCGTTCCAGCTACTTTCTAAACAAAACATCGTTTTATGCATTGAAGCCCAAAGGAGGAGGAGGAGTCGATTTTAATGAAGAGAAAGGAGGAGAGGTCGGCCTGGAGAGCGTGTCTGTAGCCTGCTACTCCTCACTGGTGAATGGGGAAGTGGGAAATACAGAGAAAGGTAGGTAGCCCAAAGGTAATTGGAACGCCAATGCATTTCGCGAAGTTTGGGATTTATTATCTTGAAACTGATGTCATCCTGAGAACTTTTTTCAAGTGGATCCGCCTTGCTAGCTTCCCGGCTAGAATATGTAAATTGTAGTATGTGCCATGAGGTAATTGGCTAGAAACTTAGTGAATTTTTGAAAATTTGTCTCTATGCATTTCAATTTTTTCTGTAAGTAATGTGCGCCTCTTCGAGTAGATCAGCTCGTGGACTAGAATTGTGCTATCTTCCACAAGCAATTTTATTTATTTATTTTAAATTTTGAATATGTTCGCTGAAACACCCAGTACAGCGAAACACCCAACACTGATTTATAAGCAATTTAGTCAAAGCGAAATTTCGTTGCAGTTGGTCTTTGCGTTATAGCATAAATTAAAAAGCCCCTAGCCGTCAAGATTAATTAGAAGGCCTCCAGTATGGCGTCTCTTATAGCTGCAATCAATTAATCGATCAAAGGCACACAGTGTCATACCTGTACAGAAATGGTTTTCATAAATGGGCGCTATTATAGCTTAAGATGTGCGCAGAATATGTGTACAAAGACGTGCGTGCGTGCATGTGTGCGTACGTGTCCGTGTGTGCGCATGTGTGTGTGTGTGCGTGCGTGCGTGCGTGCGCGCGCGCGTGCGCGCGCGTCTGTGTGCACCGCCCCCGTCATGTTGTCTTATTCTCGTACCATATACGACTAGCGTAACGGTAAGACCTGAATACCCGTCTCTGACATTTATTTGTTTTCTTTTCGTGTCAGTTCTCATACGTCTATTGGAGAACGAAAAGAAACAGAGAGAATGAAATGTGCGAGAGTTATCCCCGCCGTTTGGGCCTCGCTCGTCGCTGATACGCAGTGGGGACAATGACACGAAATTCGTGTGAGGGAATAGACGGAAAACCCTGCGAAAAAGGAACGTATTACTTTAGCGATGAAGAGCAAGCTATGTGTGAGGGAGTGTTGGGGGAGTTGAATGAGCTGTTCCAAAGAACGGGATCAGGATGACGTCTGTATTGATCGGCGCCAGGGGCCCACGCATACTTATCGCGAAACAAAAAGTGCAGTGGGAAGAGGCGCTTTTCGTTTAGCTCTCGAATGAGCGCGCTATCAAATTTCTGTGCTCTGTCAGAGGGGAAACAGAAGAATATGTCGTTTTCGTTGAATCTGCAGCAACGCGTGACAGGCAAGTGACGTTCATCTCAGATCTGTTTTTGCCCCCGTTTGCCAGCTGCAGGAAAACGCGCGCGCACTGCGAGAAAATAAATACCTGTCAGGTGCCTCTGATGTTGAGCAAGCTTTCTTTCGTAAGTGTTTTTTTTTTCGTCTTTTACGTCTAAATTCGGATCGTTCTCCCGGCGTCAGCAACGTTGTGAAATTCCACGAGCTCTGAAGTAATAGTCTGGAGCTTTTCTATTGTGTCTATGAATTGTCTGCTCTCGTTGCAAGTTGTAGGACGCGGCGGCAGCATTTCGATGGGGCGAAATGCGAAAACGCCCGTGTACTGTGCATTGGGTGCACGTTAAAGTACCCCCCAGTTGGTCAAAATTAATCTACGGCGTGCATCATAATCAGATCGGGGTTTTGACACCTAGTACCCTAGAATTTTTTTATGTATTGGACGATCACATCAATTTGGCATGTGTATACCCATCAGTACCACGCACGAAATTGGGGGGCGCTGCAGATGATTGCGACTTCCAGACAAAAAAGATTAACAGGTTACAGCGCACAGCATATTTCATTTTTTTTATTGTCCAGTTAGCGCATGGCATGAAGAGAACTGGCTTTCTTTTTTCTATTAGGTCCTCGTGCCATTTCTTTGATGTATAGCTCTTTTCTCTTACTCGTGGAATGTAGCTTAACTGCGTACAGCACCTGAACACCTGCCTCGTTTGGTGCTGAACGAGAGAGAGAGAGAGAGAGACGGGGGGAGGGGGGGGGGGAACAGGAAAGGCAGGGAGGTCTACCAGATGAGCACCCAGTTTGCTACCCTATACTGGGAGTGGGAGAAATGGGAATAGAAAGAGGAAAACAAGGGAGAGAGTAGGCACTGAGTGCGTGTGGGAAGGACACGATATACAGGGGCTTTATAAACGGTCTCTTAAGCCGGTGCACTTCAAGTATTGCACTAATACACGAATCGCTTTTCGTGCCAGTGACGGGTGTGGCCACGGTCCGAGTATCATTGACTCGGTGAACGATCTTGAGTACAGTCGATGTAAAGTTGCCCACAGAAACAGGCGTTGTACATCGTAGCGAGGGCAGGTTCACAATAGGAGCTCGATGGTTTCCTCACACCCACAGGAGTCGCACACTGGGCTCTCGGCCATTCCCTAACCAAAGGAGTAGGCGTTCATGAACGCCACTCCCAGCCACAAGTGAATTTTGTATAATTTCTTTGACCTTGTCGTGTGTCCTTTGCGAAACTATCGTGCATCACAGCGAATCATAGGAATAGATGTTGCATATGGGAACACTATCCTCTAGATACGTATTTAAACAAGTGGCAGCGCAAAGAAAAGGACCCGGACGGCGACGGTCCGCCTCTTCAAATATGTATCAACACGCTCCATCCGCCAGATTAATCCACTTTTATTCTAGGCACTAGTGTTCGCGAGTGCAGCTGCTGTTTCCAAAGTGGAGGTGGAATTGAAAATTTTGCGTTCTCGCCTCTTGTCTCTGTCTGCCTATCGTATTTGCTCATCTAAGGCCCGATCAGGATTAAGGCCCACATCCCCGCTTTTGTAATCTGACAATTAGAAAAAAAACGAGAAAGCTTCACTAAGCTTCCCACGCATACTCGCGTGCTTGTTAATTACCTCAAGCCATACAAGATGGCTCTAGTTCGTCTCCGAAAAAATAGGGGGTGACTGTAATAATGTTCATAATGGGCTGCCATTGGTTTTCTTTATTTGCATAGCAGTCTCAGCGCAGTCGGAGGCTTCCGTGCGTAGCCATAAACCTGCCTCGTTTAAGACTCGAACGCGGTAAAAATTCAGGGGAGAAAAGTGCACGGGTAAATATGGCATATAAATACGTTAATTTTCTTTAACAATGATTGGGATTTAGTACACTTGCTCCACTTCTCTTCAGTGCGTAGGCAGAAATTTTTTTCGACGGGGTTGGGGGGTAGCCGCCAACTTGATCGGGGCGAAGAGAGTGATAGGAAAGGAGGAAGGGGGCCCGTGTTGTGCACCACCTCGGTACGCCACTGCTCCTCTTATCTTCAACGCATTTTTTTTTTCTTTCTTCGATGTCTGTCGGATGTCATGCCGGCGTCATTCACGAGACGACTGCTCCTGTCGCCACTTCATCTCCACCAGGGGGCGCCACCTCCATAACCGAGGACAGGTTATAGGGCCGGTGTTAAATAAAGTTTTCTTCTTCGCCATTCTGTTTTGTTTTTTGTTTGCTTGTTTTTCTTTCGTTAGGGTGCTTAATATCTGGACTTTGAAGTAAGGCTCTCTAGTGCTATTTATTGACGTAGGGCTGCCCTGGCAAAACAACAGAGGCATCTTTATGCAATAGTAAATTGCCCGCGACTATGTAAAGCACTCCAGGCAGACAGGGGCCTGCGCGAATTGCGCACGTAATGTGCAAACATATTGTGCTTGCGATGCCCTGATGGATGACCGAATCGGCGGAAAGCAATTTCAGATGACAGGTAGTAAAACAAAGTACGTGCTAGGCTATATGGGATTAGCGCTGCCAAACCGAGTCAGTGATGAGCCGTGTCAGGGCCGAGTCCATGCGGAAACAAAGCATAGACATGACCTACCATTCCACTGAGCACTGAAAACACATTCTGCTTTCGGTGTCACACAAACAAGACGAACATTTAGAGCGGTGACCGTCATATTGGATTAAATTATCGAAGGGTTATCCTCTCTCAAGCGTCGCATGCAGACTGCATGCGACGCTTCCTTTAGATTAAGTTAATTGCCCTAACTAGCGGCAGCCTATCTAATTAAAGCTCACCAACCGAATCGAATAGTCTAGTGCAGACGCGAATATTTGCAGCAGCTATCGTTATTTCTTTATAATTAGCTACCATGACTTAACTACCTAGTGCAAAACGGAGAGCTATCAGGATTAGAGGATCAGTTTTCAACACAAGAGCACTTATTGTCATAAAACAAATTGCACGAATAGCCTCTGCCAACTCTAGCTCATGGTTAAAAACAATCGCTCCATGAAGGAACGGCTGCTGTGAGAGTAGCTTCCAAAAAAAAAACAATAAATAAATGGTTGCCGAAAGAAAAAGACATTGGAAGTTGCAACAAAATGAAAAGAAAGCTGCTGAAGGAATTGTGTGCCGTAGGTCACGAGTGAAAGGGCCCGTTTTAAGGAAAACATCACAGCATGTAGCGTAATATATAAAACAGAAGGCTAGACTGCCAAAAACGCTAAATGGCACACTACAAGCCGAAGTCACAGGTTTTCATATAGGTTGCGGCCCCCAAACCAATACCAAATCTTGCATTTACGCATTTTGTTTCTACGGTGATTCGGAAACTTTTGTTGTTGCGTTACTTCTGATAATTTTCGATAATATGTGTAGCGCACAGAAAGCCGTAACGAGACTTTAATGTTCAGTTGTTCCGACATATTTGGCTGGTTTCTTAAATTTCAAAATTCCAAATATCTATGCTAGTTCCTTTTTAATACGAATATGAATAGTTAGTGCGAACCAGTCTATTCATATTCGAAACTTACAATATTCGCCCATCCCTAAACATAGTACATTCTTCGGCGAACTGGTGCGTAGGAAAACGAGCAACGCTCAATTACAAAGCTATCGGAGAGCACAGTGGTAGGTCGACGAATGCTGAACTGATGAGTAAAATACGTCTATTACTTAAACAGGCGCCACTGTACATTCCAGAGTGATCGTTCGGGCTCGCGTGCATTCTAGAATATACAACACTATTCGTGTCGAGCGTGCTATCTCTTCGCTATTGACTAGGCGACGACA